>NC_057718.1:85196988-85214869 GCF_004010195.1 Chiloscyllium plagiosum
CCCCCACCCCCTCTCCGGCCTATCACCCTCACCTTAATCTCCTTCCACTTATCGCATTCCCAACGCCCCTCCCCCAAGTCCCTCCTCCCTACCTTTTCTCTTAGCCTGCTTGGCACACCTTCCTCATTCCTGAAGAAGGGCTTATGCCCGAAACATTAATTCTCCTGCTCCTTTGATGCTGCCTGACCTGCTGCGCTTTTCCAGTAACACATTTTTCAGCTCTGATCTCCAGCATCTGCAGTCCTCACTTTCTCCTAGTTGTATGTATGTATGTCGATTTATTTATTTAGAAACATTACACAAGACAAATGGGCAGGAAATTTGTCACCAGAATACATGAGCATCAGCCTGCAACAAATCAATACGATCAATCCTCCCGCATATCAATACATACTGATAATGAAGGACACCAATTCAACTAGGACAGCATCACAACATTGCAACAGGCTAAACCATAACAACCTCAGGAATCCCTAGAGGCCTGGTATTCATCCACTGGTTTCTTAAACTAACACATTGAAACAGACCCCATCTACAAACCACTATAGAACAAAAGTGGAAGTAGAACCACCCACCTCAACGTATAAATTCAGGGCAGATTATAACTACAGTACTTCACCTGGAGGCTACACAGCGCTGAAGATGTTGCCCAGGAGGGAGACAAAACATTTACAAGGAAATCAACCAGCCTGGCAAACTAACCAACAACTTCAACTGGACGTTGGCTCAGGAGGAACAGGTCTTGGCCTTAGCCATGCCTTTCTCTCCAGTTTTACCACAACCCAATATCTCCCAAAGAGAAACTTACCTTTGCTACCAGTCTCCTAGGTAGGACCTTATCAAAGGTTTTGCAGAAGTCCAATTAGAATACATCAAAAGCATTGACTTCATCTACATACCTGGTCAACTCCTTGAAAAATTCGGTCCAGTCGGTCAAACAATGCTGAGTGCTCTTGATTAATCCCAGCTTCTCCAAATTGAGATTAATTGTGTCCCTCAGAATTGCTTAAAATAGTTTCCCCAACACTGAGGTTAGACTGACTGGTCTGTAGTTTCCTGGTGTAGCCAGGTTGTTGCACAGAGAAAGACAGGAGGACCTTTTGGAGAAATACTCGTGAAAATGAGATGTTAGCCAGGAGGCTGCAGAGAGCCAGAGGTATTAGTTACCGATAGGGGCTAGGAATGATCAGTGTAAAAACAAACTGCTGACATACAGGGGAAAACAGCTTGTAAACTGTGAATGACCGGAGTCCAGGTACTGCTTGGTACCAACCATATTCTGCAGAAAAAGTAAGAAAGATAGTTTAATGCAGAAGCCTTATATGGATGAAGGGCAATGAGGTAATGCTACTTAGCTCCTTGGTTTGCAGCCAATAAGGTAAAGACATGCAATTAACAGATGAGCCTGAGTCAACAGGGAAATGACATCACAACTCGAGAAAGATAAGGAAAGAAGATAAAAGAAGACCCTTGAGGCATACAGGTCACGATAACTCCAGAGTCCAACACTTGCAAATCAAACTGTATGTCAAGGATGTGAAAAGAGAGCGCGAGAGTAGTGTGTGACCAACATCAGCCCTCCTCAACAGCAGGAAAACAGTTATCTTTTATATTCTGTGACTACTCAGGGAGTGTCAGAGGACTTGCGTGGGTATAAAAACAGGTTTTTAATTCAGTTTGTGGCAAAATATATAAACTCTAATTTGTAAGAGAACATATAAGAAATAAGTGCATGGTTCAATACAATCATAAAGTAATTTGTAAAGTTGTAAGAATTGACTCTTCTCCTCTCTACACACACCGGCAGCTGCAGCTGACATTTGCTGGAATCAGACAGCAGCTGGTGGTTGCCGGAAGTATACAGGCATCAACACTGGTTTATCCTTTGCTCACTTCTTAACTAATGGTACCACCACGGCTGTCCTCCAGTTCTTCGGTACTTCTCTTTTGGCAGAGGGGTGTTGAAAATTTTTGCAAGTACCCCTCTATTTCTTCCTCTGCCTTACTCAACAACCTGGGATATATTTCATCCTGACATGGAAGTTTACCTATTTTAAGTGTGCCAGACCTCTTAGAACCTCCTCTCTGTTATACTAATTCCTTTTATTGTATCACAGACGTTCTCCATGATTTCTATACCTATACTGTGCCTCTCACTAGTGAACATCGACCCAAAATATTCATTTAGAATCCTGTCGACATCCTCTGGCTCCACAAACAAGTTACTGCTGTGGTTCTTAATGGACCCTCCTCTTTCCTTCATTAATCCTTTTACCCTACAACTTAGGATTTTCCTTTATCTTACCTATCAGTCTTTTCATATCCCCTTTTAGCCTTCCTAATTTCCTTTATAAATTTGCTCTTGCTTATTTTATACACGTTCTGCTATTTTAATTAAAAACTTGCTTAATTCTAGATTCTTCTGAACTGAAAATGAAGCTCATTTCCTACATATATACTCTCCATGTCATAAACCCAACAATATAAACATCTTTCCATTAACACGACAGAGGTGTGCAGTCATCTGATCTTTGACAAAACGTTCGATTTCGTTAGTGTTCACAAAGAGCTGATCTATTGTTTTAAAGAGAACCCTTCACAGAAGTAACTAACATTTCCCTGCATCTCTTTAGAAATCCAGATTTCCAAGATAATATATTTAAAATTTATATAAATTTATAAAACCTTTCAATACATTCCACTCCCCAAAGAAAGATGAAAATTTCCATCAAAATGTTCTTCTCAGCACTACTTTTGTTCTATTAACAGAAATAATATATACATTAACTGTACAAATGTTTCAACATCAACAATATTTTACATAAAATCATTTTAGTAATTGCATCAATCTTCATATGTGCTCTTGACAAAGAATTTGCTATAATATTGTTTTTCCAGACAAATAAATGATTTTAAAATAATATGGCTGGAGTATTAAACTCTACCAAAACAACCTTGTCCCAAAATTTCTCTAAAACAAATTAAAGTATTGCAGTATGTGTAAATAGTGGTTTCTTCAGAGTTGTTCAATGTGTAAATTTGAAACTGATGTAGAGACAACACAAGATTCAGTGTCTCTTTCTCCACTATTAAATATTTCTGTTGATGTAAATCAGTCTCTTCAAAAAATAACAGGAAGGCTGTTAGATCTTCATTTTGTCTTCTTGTAATAAAAGGCACCCACACTAATATTGCTGGCATCAACAGCCAGTTTGAACGGTTCAGTGCTGCTAAAATCAGGTGCATTTATCAGCTCAGCTTTCAAACTGTCATTCTTATGACCATCCAATCTGATAATCATATGTCCATTCAATGATTCTACCTTTCTAATAAAATCTCAAAAGGAATTAACACAATGCTGAAGTTTGGAACAAACCTCTGATAAAATCCACTCATGCCAACATATCATAGAATTGTGCATTTGTCTGAGCAGTTATTTCACTTCTCTGGCCTTGTCCAACAGTGTCTCAAATAAATCACTTTTGCTTTCACAAATTCACTTCTAGCCAGAATTATAATTGAATTGTTTCTTTGTAGTCAAACAGTTTAGTCCAATCAGACAAATGTTCTTTTGAGGTTAAACTGTGTACAACCAAGGCTTCAATTTAGTCATTTATATAGAAAATAATTGGTGTATTTTTCATTCCAAATAGTATAACTTTACATTGATGAAGTCCATCTGGTGTTAGAAAAGCTGACATTTTTTTGGCTATATCAGTGAATGGAACTTGCCTATACAAGTGCATGTTAGTGGCAATTTGTGTGTCCAATTCTTCCAATGCAGTCCTTGACTCTCAAAATAGGCATGAGTTCACTTTTGTCACTATGTTGATTTTATGCAGAACCTTTGTGATCTACCTCATTTTGGCAACAGCACAATAAGTGTGCTGCAGCTCCCATTATCAGTTAAATTTTGTCATCTAATTATTCCATACTGTTTTCCCTATTGTAAATACATTATTTTCCTGACTATCCTCACAATAACAATATTTCTTTAATATAACTACCACAGTCATTGATTTTTCTTCCTATCTGAAGTACTCACTACATAACTCATGATTACGTTTCTCTTTGATTTGATATGGTCCAGTGGGGCTTACTTTGACAGAAACCAAAATTTCAAACTTTGGCCTTATTAATGTGCTCTGTTTTTCATTGTGTTTTGAGCACTCTTCAAATATGTTTTGGCCAAATTATTTTTTTCAATTAGCTTTTCTCTGAAATCCAAGGTACCAGCTGGAAGTATAACCTTCAACTTAATGGTATTTGCTCCTTGTCCATATTATCACCTCAAAAGGATTGAATCCTCTGGATCTATTAGGTCCATCCCTGACAGCAAGCAGTAACAAGGGAATTCCTTTCTCCCCATCATTAGGACATTCTCGACAATAACAGTTAATCACGATCTTTAAAATTGGATGCCATGTTTCAATGAACCTTGAGATTGTGGGTGATGTTCAGAAGATATAAACTGCCACACTTCCAAACTATTAATTCTTTCTTTGAATATTTGTGACATTTAATTTGAACATGGATCTATTATATTTCTTCGGGTAATGTGAATCTAAAATAGCTTTTCTCTTATAATTTTTGCAGTAATTTTTCCTAAAGGCACCGCTTATAATATTTTGTTAAAACATGTTAAAAAATCAGTTCATTGAATTCAAACAGTGTAGAGACAGACCATCCGAGTTCATACCAACCGTTCAAAAAGCATCCCACCCAAATCCACCCTGTCACCTTGGATTTCCCATGACTAAGCCACTCATCCCTAGACACTATGGGCAATTTAGCATGACCAATCCACGTAATCTGCACATCTTTGGATTGTAGGAGAAAATTGGAGCACCAGGACGAAACCCATGCAGACATGCAATCTCCAATATGCAAACTCCACACAATCGATCAAGGGTGGAATCAAACCTAGTTCCCTGGCAGAACGCAGCAGCAGTAGAAACCAGTAGTTCCATTGTTAAAAAGATACTGATTCTTATTCTTATTCTTGGTTTTAGGTAGGAGTTCTACACAATTTATTTTAAATAAACCTTGGTAAATATTACTTTTAAAGCTAGTATCAGAACTAAAGGTTGAACTGATGGTTGCAATTTCCCTGCTACCTGACATGTCTGACAAACATGGCAAAATTTGACCACATTTTTATGTACTATATTCCTGTTTAAAATTTTTAAATTTATGTTTGCCGAATACTTAAGTGACCATCATTGAAATTTTATGAACCCTCATAAAATTTCATTATGATATTCAGATGGGACTACCACCCAAAGGACTACTGCCCATTCTTCACTAGCTGAAATCTGAAGTGGTCTCTATTTCTTCATTAATATTTTGTCTTTCAAATAATAACATTCAGATATTGGTTCTGATTCAACATCTGAGCAGTCAATTCAACGTAACTCTCTCAATTCAGCACCCCCTCATTGTATTTCCATTGAAGAAGATGGCTAACTATATCAGACTCATTCTCTTTGCCTTCATCCTTTCCAAGATAAAATTAATTTATTTTATAGGAACTTGGTTCAGTATTCCAACCACAAATTCTCTATTTACTGAGTCACTCTTTCATCCAACTCTTACAATAGGACTGTCTTGTAACCTCCATATGTATTCCAATTAATATTTTCTCCTGTGCCAACCATTCTGGAGGCCACATTGTCTCATCACAGAGTCATATAGCATGGACACAGACCCTTCAGTCGAACTCATCCATAAAAGAACTCCAGAGTATCCCGTCACCCTTTATTTACATGTCCATAGTTCTTGACACTGGTCTGGCTCCCTCAGGGCCAGCTCTCAGAATGAACTTCTCACAGTACTGTTTATATCTGTAAGCCAGGGCTCCCTGATTTAACCAGGTTAACAGGCCCAATTGGGGAACTCATATTTTATGAGGTCCACCTGGCTGACCTTGTTACAATCACTACATCCCTCCCCCTCTCAGTCCAGGGACATAGACCTGTTCCTTCTCTTGTAGCCAATCCTTGGGTGTTTTTGCACTGGGTCAGATTCCTTTGACTCAGCCTCGGATATGAGTGGCATATACTGGACCATAGTCCGCCTCTTGTTTCTGGAGGGTCTTGGAAGACATTCTACCTCCTCTTCAGGCAATAAAGACTCAAGGCTGCGACATCTGCTGTGTCCATCCCAGACTTTCTGTGAGGTTTCTTCAATACTGAACAGAGTGGGAGAACCCACAGGTTCCAAAAGCCTTTCCAGCTGTTCTGTGGGGCTAGTTTTGTTTTGCTCTTGTCCTGTTTGTGAGTTTGCAGTTTTCAATTGGTCCACCTACTCATTCAGGACCTTCACACCTACCCAAACATTTTGTATGTAATGGGACATGACCTCACATCAATCATGCCTCTGACCACGCAAGGCCACTTCCATCATTTCGGAACCAAACTTCATCCTCTGCAGTAAACTGTCTCTCGCACTTAGAAGAGTGTGTCCGGCATTGGTGTTCCTGATGCCATTTCACCCTCCCTACTTAGGTCCATGAAGATCAGATTTAACTCGGTGTGGAATCTTCTCCCCATTAGCACTCAGCTGGAGCTATACTTGTAGTTGCATGAGGGGTGGTCCGATAATCAAATAGGAACCAGGACAGTTGAATCTGTAGACTGTTTCTTTAAGCCTGCCTTCAAAGTTTGGACTGGTCTTTCTGCCAGACCATTTAACAATGGATGATATGGACCTGTTCTTATATGCCAAATGCTATTAGACTTAAAGAAATATTCACATTCCCTGCTGATAAATGATGGCCCGTCATCTGTGACCAACGCTTCCAAGAGCCTGTGTATTGCAAAAGATGCTCACAGTTTTCTATCCTGGTTCCTATCTTTGACAAATGAACTATACACACGTTGAACCATTTTGAATGGGCATCCACAATGACAAAGAATATTGAGCCGATAGAAGAACTGGTGTAGTGACCATGTAACCAAGCCAGGGTTAACCCAGCCATTCCCACAAGTGTGGGGAGCTGTTGGCACTCTGGGCCCTGGCCCACCAATGTAGCTATATCTGCATCAAATCAAGTCTGCTACCAGACATAACTTCTCATTAACAACTTCATTTTGGACACCCCTGGTGGAATTCAGCTAGTATCTGGAGGCAACAATCACTCTTGCTCCACATTATAAAATAACATCCTGTATGGATATCTGGTCACACCCAGTTCAATAAGGTTTCAATTTTAGTTGTGATGGTCCTTTTGTTTCCTGCAAACCAACTGTTTTAGTTTTGCCAGGACATTCACAGTCTAATATTGTCAGAAGGGCGTTCAGAAAACCAAAAACCAGAATTAACTCTTCTAGCACTACCTGTAGTGTATCTGCTAGCAGAAGGCAGCTCAAACCATTGTATTTGCTGCTTGGCCTCCTGGCCAGTGTTCCAACTTCTATCTGTAAGCATTTAAAATGAGAGCCCTTTGTTTAATTCGAGTTGAAACTACAGGCAACACTGCCTTGTCTTTTTGAAGTAGCTCTACCAGGGATTTGTGGTCTGTTACTATTACAAATTTACACCTTTAAAGTTATTCGTGGAACTTTCTCACACCAAAGATAACCATTAATCCCTTTTTCTCTACCTGGGCATATTTGCGCTCTACATCAGCTGGTCTGGCAAACAAACGCTATTGGGCGTTCCTCTCCATTGAGCCATCTGTGAGTCAATTTTACTCCAAGACCATTCAGGGAGACATCGCATGTCAGCACTGCATCTTGTTTGGGATCATAGTATGTCAACAACTTAGACGATGATAGCCACCTCTTCACTTTCCTAAAGGCTCCGTCTTGGCTTTGAGACCATTTCTAAACTGACCCTTTTCAATAGTATATGTAAGGTTGCCAGGATGCAGACCAGGTTACATGTGAACTTTCTGTAATAACTCATCAATCCCAGGAAAGATCTAGACTCCGGTACAGATGTGGGAGTCATGGCACCTTTGATTGCCTTCACTTTATCTTCCAACAGGCATAACCCAGTCTTATCGATCTGTAGCCCAAGTAGATCACTTGGGATACCTGGGACATACATTTTGCTCTTCTACTACGTTCAAGTTCTCTTAAGTGCTCTTTAATGGTCTTCCTTGTTGTTAGCACACATGGCGACCTGGGGAGGACCTTGTAAAATGTTCTCCATCCCACTCTCATCGACACTGAAATAGCTCCACAGAGGCTAGTATGCCGTCATCAAATCACCAAGTCACCCTTTATTTACATGTGCATAGTCCTTAACATTGGTTTGACCTCAGAGCCAACGTGGGCGGCACGGTGGCACAGTGGTTAGCACTGCTGCCTCGCAGCGCCAGAGACGCGGGTTCAATTCCCGTCTCAGGTGACTGACTGTGTGGAGTTTGCACGTTCTCCCCGTGTCTGCGTGGGTTTCCTCCGGGTGCTCCGGTTTCCTCCCACAGTCCAAAGATGTGCATGTCAGGTGAATTGGCCATGCTAAATTGCCCGTAGTGTTAGGTAAGGGGTAAATGTAGGGGTATGGGTGGGTTACGCTTCGGCGGGTCGGTGTGGACTTGTTGGGCCGAAGGGCCTGTTTCCACACTGTAAAGTCTAATCTAATCTATCTGTAAAGTCTAATCTAATCTAATCTAACTCTCAGAGTGAATAGAACTGCTGTCACTCCTGTTTATATCTGTCAGGTAGGGCTCCCTGATTGAACTAGGATAACAGCCCCAATCAGAGAACTCATATTCTACCTTTAATTTCTGCTTAACTGATTCTCCCCAATTTCTTTCATGTGAACTCGGGAGTCTTCTTACATGAAAACAAAACCGAGACCTTAAACCTTTTCAGTTTCCAATTATCTACAGATTTCTAACCAAATCCTCATGGCTTGTAAGCTGCACAAATAAACTGCTGAGGTAATATATTCCAATAACTGCTCTGAAAAACTCCTTCCTAGGAGAGAAACTACGTTTGCGTCAGACTCTAATTAACTGTATACCCATCTTCCCTGAACTGTCCTAACATCTTTCAATTTTTCATGTTTCTAAACTGAAATTGATCCTTGATTAACGTGAAGTGGAAACAAGCTTCAATGCTTTTCCTACTTGTTGTAAACTCCATAGTATTACCAATTTTCCATTAACACTTCAGGATTTACAGTCATTCGCTCTCTGAGCAATGCTGGAGTAAGGTACTATCTCATGAGGACTTGGATCTTAATTTTATTTTAAAGAAAGCCCTTCTCAAATATAACATCCATATGTCACTAATTTGAAATGTAAACTCTAAAAATATCAATATATTTCAAATTACATACCTTTCATCACACTGACATTTTGACCATTAGACATAACACAGCAGATGGAATATGATAAATTTTACTATACTCATTTCTGGAATGATTAGATTGTCCTGCAAGGAGAAATTGTGTAAATTTGGCATATACTTCTTGGATGTTAGAAGAATGAGAAAAATTTTAAGGGGTTTGACAGGGCATTTGCTGAGAAAATGTTTCCCTATTTGGGGAATCTGGAACTTGGTCACAATCTGAGAAGATAGAATCTCTTCGGATTATTTGTGACTGAGAATGATGGGAATTTCCCCGTCAAAATGTTATGAGTTATAATCTGTAGATGCTCAATTATTGCTCATATATTCAAAACATACTAATAGGTATTCATTCAGAAAATGAATGAAGGGCTTTGGGGTTAGTGCAGTTAGGTTGAAAAAGATGACCAGGCATGTTGCCAGGACCAGGCATCTTTTTGAATACCAGGGCAGCATAAAAGGGTCAAATGGCCTACTCTTGCTCCAATTTCTTATGCTATTATGACAGCCATATTACATTGATGTTGTAGTTTTGCAGTAAGTTAAGGTATTATAATTGTCTTCCTCTGCAATGAATGAATTTATTAAGTAAAATTTGTGAGACATCATTGACTGATTTGGATGATACTGGATCTCACAGACTGACTGGGCCTCTGAGCAAAGGACAAAAAGAAATAAAGGGTCGAGAATGTCATGCTGGAAAAGCACAGCAGGCCAGGCAGCATCCGAGGAGCAAGAGAATCAATGTTTCAGGCATAAGACCTTCATCAGCAAAGGCTTATGCTCGAAACGTAAATTCTCCTGCACTACAGTTTTGACTCTGATCTCCAGCAACTGCAATCCTCACTTTCCCCAAATAGAAATAAAGCATTGATACAGCAAGTTTAAGAATGTTAGGTGTACCAATGTGCTTTACAACCTATGCAGTACTTTTGAAAAGCAATGTAGAATTGACAGCAGCCAATTTGCACAGGGCAAGAATATACAAACAAGGAGATTATGACCAGGTTTCTGTTTTGTGATGTTGTTTAAGGAATAAGTATTGAATAGTCATCAAGGAGAATTCCCTTGCCCTTCTTTAAAATAGTTATGGGGAATCTTTATTTTAAATTATTCATGGGATGGTGATGATCACTGGCATGGCCAGCATTTGTTACTCATTTCCAATAACCCTTAAAAGGTCAGCCACCTTCTTTAATCAATGTCAACCATTTCTTGTATGTATATTTGTAGCACCGTTAAGAAGTTCAGGGTAGTTGACACAGCGACAGTGAAGGAATGTCAATGCAGTTCCGAGTCAGGATAAAGTTCATAAAGGAGCTTCCAGGTAATGATGTTTCCTTACTTCAGCTGTTCTTGTCCTTTTAGGTAGTAAAGGTGCATTTGGAAGGTGCTGGTGAAGGAGGCTTGGCGAGTTGTAGACAGTACACATTATTTCAAAAGTGGGAATATTAGATTCACCAGTCTTTCATGAATATTTCTTCATTAATTCTGATATAAATATTTGAAGGAATAATACCATACATACAAATCTACTAAAATATACTCTTGTCAAAGATGACATGTTGCTATCACTTCATTACCCACATATTATACTATTACCAAGGGGTTTCAGTACATTTTCATTGATTAAAAATGGGAACTCTTGCTCCAAGGAGAATAAAAACCAGAAATTAGGTAAGAAGCATTCTAACAATATTTATGTATTTATCCCAACTCTCCAAAGGAGCAATTCACTCACACCTTTGTTATGCCTTATTCCCTCAACTTAGAATATTATTTCAAAGTTTGTGAGAAGATTTGTAGCTCGGGTGCTCGTTGCTGTGGTTCTTTTCGCCGAGCTGGAAGTTTTTGTTGCAAACGTTTCGTCCCCTGTCTAGGTGACATCCTCAGTGCTTGGGAGCCTCCTGTGAAGCGCTTCTGTGGTGTTTCCTCCGGCATTTATAGTGGCCTCTCCCTGCCTCCCAAGCACTGAGGATGTCACCTAGACAGGGGACGAAATGTTTGCAACAAAAACTTCCAGCTCGGCGATTAGAATATTATTCCTTTTCAAATAGGCTATGAATACTACCAATGACATCTCTGGATGGCACAAAATAAGACATATGAACAAAGAGCAACCAATGTCATTTGGAAGCAATAAAAAGCAGTTGCCAGTCTCAAGGATGGGGCTGCTGGAAGTGTGTGTAATAGGATAAGGAATCAGGTGCTGTGAATCATGTTCTGGACCAAGTGTGAGTAACGGGGGTCAGATTGTAAGGCCTTTGAAAGGCAACTAAAGGTTAGCACTATTCCAGCAGCTATCCTTTGGTAGGAACACAAACTTGAATGAGAAGATTCTTAGATAGGAAGGCAAATGCAATTTTTAAAAAAATATATAGTTTTATTAAAAAAAGGAATTTTTTCTTTTGAATATTACAACGAATACAAAAGCAAACAATTCAAACCAATATTAAAAAACAAACCCACAAATTACACAGATAAATAAATAATAACTAAGCTAAAATTGGAAAATCTTAACAATAATAATAACAATCATAATACAGTTCAGCGAAACAAACCAATAGCCCTCGATCATCGAGCACATAAGTTTATATATATTCATATGTTCATAGTTCCTCCTCACTGGATACCAGATTCATGACATAGAATTGTCATGGCTATATAAAGGCTCTTATTAGTATGCCGGACAAATCTGTACCCAGGTAGTCCAAAAAGGGCTGCCATGTCTTATAGAAATTCTCAGTCTTATAGTGCACCATACTCATAAGAAAGTCCAAAAGAATGTGCTCCATGACTACCTTATGCCAACCCGCCAGCCCCGGAAAATTTTCCGACATCCACCCGAATAGAATGTTCTTTCTTGCACAAAGAGTGATGATACTGAAAATCTTTTTCTCATGTGCATCTAATGAAAGCGAATTAACAAAACCAAGAAGAAGAGATACCAGGTCCATCTCCACCTCTGTCCCCAAGGCCTTGTCTATTTCACCTACCACAGCTGTCCAGACAGCCCGCAGTCTGTGGAATGACCAAAAACAATGAATAAGCGTGCCAATGTTCATTTTACATTTAGGACACATTGGAGATGCTCCCTCTTTAAATTTAGTGAGGTGGTCTATGGCCAAATGGTCCCTGTGGAGTATCTTCAATTGCAAGACATGGGTCCTGTTGCAAATCAAGATCCTTCTTGCATTTTCCCAGATAGCCTCCATATTTCAGAAAGGATCTCAATGTCGAATTCCCACTCCCATACCCGACAGAGCAGTTCTGTCTCATCCGAGGGACCCTCTCCCAGTAGATGATAAGCATTGCTAACAAATAACCTACCCTTAGCACTCAACACCCTTAGAAGGGTGGTCTCTTTTCGTATGAAATTTCTAATTTGAAAGAAACGAAAGAGGTCCCTACTGGGCAATTCATATTTCCGAATCAACTCGTCAAAGGACATCAATACTGTCCCCTTCGAATAAATCACCCAGGAACAACATGCCCCTAGCTGCTCACAGTTTAAACCCAGAGTCCATCAGCCCAGCTAAAAGCACAACACACCAACTATGGGTGTAAAAAATGATGTTTTAGCAATATTACCCTGATACTTTGCCCTCCATGCCTTGACAGTACTGATGACTATTGGGCTATAGTAATATTCTTTAACTGTTGTCATTTTGTCTAAGAACAGCATGCTAATAAGGGGGCATCTTGCCAGAGATATTTCGATGTCCAACCAAAGTGAGTGAGGGTCTCCCTGGGCCCAATCTTTCACGTGAGATAGCAACGAGCTTAACTGATAGTTTTTGATATCTGGAAGGCCCACTCCTTCCAATCCTAAGGTAACTGCAATTTAGTCAATTTAATTAGGGGCAACTTGTGATACCAGTTAAAAGAACTGAACCAGCCATTCAGTCTTCTAAATATTTGCTTAATAAAAAGCAGATGAGGCATTCGCATAGGATTCAACAGGCAGAGCAAAAGGTTCATTTTAGTGAGGGCTACCCGATCTAACCAAGAAGTGCCTCCCACCTACGAAGGTCCTGCTTGATTCTGTCAAATAAATGGGGAAAATTGGTTTTAAATAGTCGATTAAGAACGGGAGTAATAAATATACCAAAGTAGAGAAAGCCCTTCTGTGATCATCTAAAGGGGAACTGAGATCCACTCGCAGGATCAGGCACTCTTGTGAGACCACCCATGGGCATGGCCTCTGATTTCACAACATTTATCTTATAATCCACAAAGCAACCAAATAAATTGATGCATTGTATCAGTTATGGCCCTGAGACTGTCGGGTTTGATAAGAAGACAAGAACGTTATCTGCATACAGTGCGATCTTATGTGACTTCATCCCCACTTCTGCAGCGGTTATATTGGGATCCCTATGTATTGCCTCCGCCAGCGATTCAATCACCAATGTGAAAAGCAATGGTGACAAGGGACAGCCCTGTCAACTGCCCCTACGAATATTAAAATTGCTTGACCATAAATCATTGGTGAGGACCGCAGCAAGAGAATCATGATACAAAACCTCCACCCACCTGATGATGGTCTTTCCCAGGCCGAATTGCTTTGAAGTATGAAAAGAATATGGCCACTCAACCCTGTCAAATGCCTTTTCCGCATCTAAGGAGAGATCACCAATCCCTGTACCAATCGCTGTTGACATACTTGGATCATGTTAAGTAATCTCCTGACATTATCCATCAATCTGTGACCTTTTATGAATTCTGGTCCTCCTTAATGATAGGACCAGAATTCATAAAAGATAGGATTTTGAAGTTGACATTCAGAAGTGACTTGGGCCTATAGGAAGCACAGTCCTCTGGGGCCTTCCTTTTTTTAAGAATCTCCTCTTGACGCCATCATAGGACTTACTTTTCTGGAGTACTTCCGCCGAGAAGTCTTGAAAAAAACATGACTCTGGAGCCACAAAATAACAATGCCCTTGGGTCCTTCCCCTGTGCTATAGAGGGTTCCATGACCCTCTGCTTATCTTTGTAATGATGGAACTTTACCAGGACAGGGTGTGGGCACTGATCCGTACCTGACTTTCGTGTCATGATCCTGTGGGCTCTTTCAATTGTTATCCTTATCTTCTCAACCTCCAAACTAAGGAATTCTGGGAACCACTTCTTGAAGAGCTACACCGGTTGCTCACCTTCTGTCCCCTCCGATATGCAAATAATGTGCAGGTTCTTTCTTTTGCCCGTTTTCAGAAATCACCTAGCCGATCCAACAGACCGCGGACTGCGTTTCCAGGGCTTCAATCTGGCTCTCGGAGGAGTCAGTCTCTGCCTCTACCCCCGCAGTCCCGCACTTGAGTTTATCGGTCATTTTTCCCAGGTCTTGCAGCATAGCAGATACAGGAGCCAGCTCCTCTTAGATTTTTTTGTGGATCTGCCTCCCCAGGACCTCGTGAGATTTGGCCAGCTCCTCAACCAGGGTCTGGTGAGTAAGCAAGCTCACTGCTTCAATGGTTTGGGCTGTGTGCCCTGGGCGAGCTTCCACCTTTTTTCTCTAGCTGCAAAAATTGATTTTTTTTCAGGTTTCTAGCTCCTTTACTGTATTTTTACTCATAGTGAAGTGTATGGGAGGGGTTCCAGCGCTGTCAGGTTGGTTTTGCAGTGTGATGCCCAGCAAACGCGATCCTAACATGACGCTGCCAGCTTGGATTGCCGCACAAATACAATTTTGGCATTTATTTTGAGAGGATTTGAATATAAAAGCAGGGATGTACTTCTGAGGCTTTATAACGCTCTGGTCAGACCACATTTGGAGTATTGTGTGCAGGTTTGGGCCCCATTTCTCAGGAAGGATGTACTGGCCCTGGAGTGTGTTCAGAGGAGGTTCGCGAGAATGGTACTAGGACTAAAAAGCTTAAGATGTGAAGAACATTTGAGGACACCGGATTTATACTCGATGGAGTTTAGAAGGATGAGGGGGGCATCTAATTGAAATATTTAAAAAACTGAATGGTCTGGACACAGTAGATGTTGCGAAGATGTTTCCATTGGTAGGAAAGACGAGGAACCGAGGGCATAGCCTTAGGTTAAAGGGAAGACTTTTTAGAATGGGGAAATGAGAAACGTCTTCAGCCAGAGAGTGGTGAATCTATGGAACTCATTGCCACAGAAGGCTGTGGAGGCCAGGTCATTGAATATATTTAAGATGGAGATTGATAGGTTCTTGAGTATTAATGGTTACAGCGAGAAATTGGAAGAATGGGGTTGAGAAACTTATTAGCAATGATTGAATGGCAGAGCAGACTCAATGGGCTGAATGGCCTAATTTCTGCTCCTATGTCTTATAGGGTCATCTGGTTGCAGAAAGGCCTCTTTCCAGACAACAAGTGGCATGGCGAGAGCAAAGGCTGAGGGGATCTACTCCATAGACCCAATCAGTAAGAAGTTTTTTTTTCTTATCCCCAGCCTTTAGAGCATCTCTAGGCTCTTTTGCTCCCTCACCCTCAGCCTGGTGATGGCAATGGCACAAGTGCAGACACATGCGAGTATAATGTTCTCAGACACATGCTGCCTATTGTGGCTATCCTACGTCATGTGCCTCATTTGCACATGTGCAGGGGTCATTTGGGCATTATGAATAAATGCTCCATTTCAAATAATCATCAAATTTTCCACTGGATGCGTGGATTGAATATGCCTTCAGCACACTTTCAGTAGGACGTTCCAACCACCCCAAATTGCTTCAGGAGCACAGTAATTTTGTAAAAAATTACATCCAACCTAAGAAAGTGATTAAAAACCGAAGGGCTGGAGGTACCCAATGGGTTATCGACAGCTTTTTTGAGATAGGTAGAGAGGTATGATGAGCAAATGAAACAGATTGTAAAGGTGCTCATAGTTTATGACAATGGGATTGCTAAAAACACAATTTTATAGCCCTTGCAGTTCTCAGTGTGAGAAACAAAAGCTCACTCACTTTAATAATTTCAGTCTGAGACCAAAAATCTGAAACAGAGTCGTTTATTTGTACACTTGCTAGTGGGTGCCATGTCTAATGCCAGGTAAGGCAATGACAAATGCACACCAAATCCAACAAACTCTAGTTTGAATTCCCATATGTTTTCCTTATTCCATTGTTTGCCCCCATCCTCCGCGTACGTCATTCAGTTCCTTAAGACTGATCCCACAACTTCTGTTTATCGGGCCTTGTCCGTGACAAATGTCTATCTCTGCCTCCCCCATAAGGTTGTTTGATGTCATCCCATCCTTTGCTTACCATTATCTACCCCCTCCATCTGGCTGCCCCTCACAGCATCTTATCACTAAGCCCTTTTAATTGGGGTTTGTTCCTGTGTCTCTGTACAAGTGGGAAACAGATGTTTATAAAGGCCTCTTTTCACAGCATTTTATCCAGTGCCTATATTTCTACCATTGTTCTGTAATCACGTCTCATGCTAACATACCATTTTGTAACGGATGATATATTTCCTCATTCTTGCTAAGTCAACTCTCGTCCGAAACAATCCCAAACTAATGTGAATTCATTTACTCTGTATCAGAACTTATAATTGCAGAAATAACATTAATTCACCTATATCCCACATGAGTAAGTTATATCGTTTCAGTCAAACTGTTTCTCTCTTCATAAATGCTTCCAGGGCTGACAGATTTCTTCATCACCTTGGTTTTGTTTTCCGATGTCTAGCATTAGCAGTATTTTGCTTTTATTTAAAAAAAAGAAATATTAGGGGCAATGCAAAAAAGTCGTGGTGGCTATGAAGGTGAATGTTGACAATGGAGAAATTAAACAGCAGAGGTTGGAAAGGGATAAAGGATGGGAGGATGTGAAAGAAGCATTGGGAAAGGGAGCATCAGAACGAAGAACGGCTAGAGAGAGGGAGGGAGAGAAAAAGGGAGGGAAGGTGAGGATGGAGAAGTGAGAGGGAGGGGGGGAGGGTAATAAGAAACAGCTTGACTGGAAATCTTTATACAGTAATTATTCGTTGTTCAGCGGGTGATCTAAAGCCTTAGTAAAAGTGACACGCAGAGGTTTGGGAGGGAGAGCTTCATGGCTGACAGTCCCGAGATAGCCAGGGCAGGAGAGCTGGTTATAGATCTGGAAAGGGTCACTAGAAATTATGACCGATAAGTTTTCAATCACGAACAGGCATGTTTGTTAAAGTTCCACCTATTTTTTTCTGAAACCCACTTTTTGTTTACACCAAGATTACTGCAAAGCTGGCGGATTCTTCAAATGGCACCACTCGGACGGCGGCGAGCACGTGGCGGAAGTCACGTGCACTCGCGCGACGCCAGGGCGGGAAAGTGGCTGAGATCGTTTGAAAACAACAGTTAGGCGGGAAGCGCGAGGGCGCGGAGGGTGCGGCGCCGTTAGCCGTCAAATGGTGAGTGCTACCTTGACGGCTACCTACCTTTCATCACCTCAACGGAGAATCCGAGCCGCCAATATCGGAGATCCCCAAGGCATCGGGGGAAAGGAGGCAGTGCGCAGGGGGGTGGAGATGTGGCAGGAGGCAGTGGAACAGGTTGGGAAGGAGGTGGTGGAGCGGGTGGGGACAGTCAGGGGAGGAGGCGGTGGCTGGTGACCGGGGAGGAGG
>NC_057718.1:85215143-85217967 GCF_004010195.1 Chiloscyllium plagiosum
TGGAGGGGGTGCAGGGCTGTGTGTGGGGTTGGTGGGGGAGGGTGCGAGGGCATGGAAGGGGTGGGGTGGGGAAGGCGGCCAGTGTGAAAACAGAGAAATTAAAGAGAGGTGGGGAAGGGATGGGAGCGTGTCAGAGGATTACTGGTAAAGGGAGGAGCAGAATGAAGAGAAGGAAGATGAAGAGCAGAGAGGGGGCGAATAGCCCTAACTTTATACAGTACTTTAAATGAGCCATTTGATTTAATTATGATTTTCACTCACCAGCTGCCGTGCTTCACCTTTTATATTCATTTTGATGTTTACAAATTCAGGTCTGTTATAGATCAAAGAGTTGTACAGCATGGAAACAGACCGTTCAATCCAACCAGACCATGCCAAACGTAATCCCAAACTAAACACTCCCACCTGCCTCCTCCTGGCCCATATCCCTCCAAACCTTTCCAAAACATGTAATTATCTAAATGTCTTTTAAATGTTGTAATTGTACCCACATCCACCACTTCCTCAGGAAGTTCATTCCATACATAAATCACCCTCCGTGTAAAGAAAATTGCTCCTCTTGTTGCTTTAAAATTTCTCTTCTCACCTTTAAGTGTGCCCCTTAGTCTTTCTTCCCTTCCCGCAACGTTCTGGGATACATTAGATCAGGTCCTGTAAATTTATCCACCTCTATATTCTCTAAGACCTCCCAAACTTCGTCTTCTGTAATGTTAACTGTTTTTAAAAAATGAAAATGTACTCCTCTGCATTCTCTATACTCCATTTCTTTCTCCACAATAAAAACTGATACAAAATATTCATTTAATATCTCCCATCTCTTGGGGTTCAACACAAAGTTGACCTCCTTGATCTTCAAGGGGCACTACCCTCTCTCCACTTACCCTCTTGCTCTTTATGTATTTGTAGAATCTCAACTGTCTGTGTGGAGTTTGCTCATTCTCCCCGTGTCTGTGTGGGTTTCCTCCGGGTGCTCCAGTTTCCTCCCACAATCCAAAGATGTGCAGGTTAGGTGAATTGGCCATGCTAAATTGCCCGTAGTGTTAGGTGTAGGGGAATGGGTCTGGGTGGGTTGCTCTTCGAAGGGTCAGTGTGGACTTGTTGGGCCGAAGGGCCCATTTCCACACTGTAGGGGATCTAATCTAATCTTTCGATTATCCTTAACCTTATCTGCCAATGCTATCTCTTTGCCTTCCTGATTTCTTTCTTAAGAATGCCCCTATACTGTTTATACTAATTAAACAGTTCAGTTGAACCAGGTTGCCTATATCTAAAAAAGATTTTCTTTTATTCTTGACTAGAACCTCAATATCTTTATTCATCCATTGTTCCTTAATCGTACCAGCTTCATTCTTCACTCTAACAGGGACATAATACCTCTGAACACTCAATATCATACTCTTGAAAGCCTCCCACTTGTCAGTTGTCCCTTTATCTTCAAACAATCTACTCCAGTCAACTTTGAAAGTTCTTGTCTCGTACTATTAAAATTTGTCTTACTCCAATTAAAATCTTTAATTTTTAGGAAGGTTTATCCTTTTCCATTACCATTTTGAAACTAATAGAATTATGATCACCTGACCCAAAGTGTTCCTTCATTTTTATTCAGCCAACTGCCCAGCCTTATTGCACAAAATAAGGTCTGGTTTTGCTAGGAGAATCGACCTATTGATAAAGAAAATTTTCTTGGAAGCATGTTATATTCTTCACCATCCAAGCCTTTAACACTATTTATTAAAGTCAGTGTGTGGAAAAAAATTTTTTGGGTGGGGGATGCTTCTTTAGTACTGTACAATCCCATTAAGGTAGTTAGAACATAGAAGAATACAGCGCAATACAGGCCCTTCGGCCCTCGATGTTGCGCCGAACCAAGCCCACCTAACCTACACTAGCCCACTATCCTCCATATGCCTATCCAATGCCCGCTTAAATGCCCATAATGAGGGAGAGTCCACCACTGCTACTGGCAGGGCATTCCATGAACTCACGACTCGTTGAGTAAAGAACCTACCCCAAACATCTGTCCTATACCTACCCCCCCTTAATTTAAAGCAACTAAGTTTTCAAACAGGCAACATAAAGAACATAGGCTGAATTTTACCAGCCCAGTGAGTTGGTTTGGGAGGCAGGAGGCCTCATAAAATGGTACAGAATGTATTAAGAGGGGAGAATATTGTCTTTCTGCTATCATGATTCATTAGCAAGTGGTAGTGTGGCCATGCTTACCACAAGGCCAATAAATTCAATGAAGTGAAAAATTAAGGGCCACTCCTACCCCATCAGCATTTTACTAGAATCAGGAGGTGTGCTGTTGTGCAGATAGAACAGAGAAGGTCTTTTCCCTGGGGTGGGCGAATCCAGAACTAGACAGCAAAAGTTGAGGCTTAGAGGAGAAAGATTTATTAGGGACCTAAGGGGCAACCTTGTCACTCAGAGGATGGTGCATGTATGGAATGAGCTGTCAGAGTAAGTTTTGGAGGCTGGTACAATTACAACATTTAAAAGGCATCTGGATGGGTATTTGAATAGAAAGAGTTTAGAGAGATATGGGCCAAATTCTGGGAAATGGGACTAGATTAATTTAGAATATCTGGTCGGTATGGACAAAGTTAAACCAAAAGGGCCTGTTTCCGTGCTGTACATCTCTATGATATTATGACTGCATGACTCCACCTTAGAACATAGAACATAGAACATAGAAGAATACAGCGCAGTACAGGCCCTTCGGCCCTCGATGTTGCGCCGATCCAAGCCCACCTAACCTACACTAGCCCACTATCCTCCATATGCCTATCCAATGCCCGCATAAATGCCCATAATGAGGGAG
>NC_057718.1:85218501-85226376 GCF_004010195.1 Chiloscyllium plagiosum
TCCTTCCTGTCTACCTTATAACTCTCAATCGCCCCAATTGAACCTTCACGTCTCATCTTTACATAGGCCGCCCTCTTCCCTTTAACAAGGGATTCCAATTCCTTATTAAACCACGGCTCCCTCACACGACCCTTTCCTCCCTGCCTGACGGGTACATACTTATCAAGGACACTCAATAGTTGCTCCTTGATCAAGCTCCACATATCAGTTACGCTCTTGCCTTGAAGCTTAATTTTCCAAGCCAGTTGTTGTATGTTCTTTGCTTCTGTTGAGTGGGTCACTTTGCTAATTGTGGAAGTTCACTTGCACAGTTCTTTATCCAATTGTGGATTATTTTTTAATCTTAACCAACCTGTTCAGATGTGTTATTATCCAGCTCTTGAGTAGGTGGGACTAGAACCCAACCTCCAGCCTCAGAGTTGAGACACTACCACTGTGCCACAAGAGCTTTGTTAAAATATGGATCTCTGATACAGGATGTCAGATATTAAACTGATAAAAACAGATACACCTTTGTTCTTAGCCAAAATATTTGAATAATCTCAGGATGTGGCTCTGGTGATATGAAGTATTGGGTCAAACCATTTTTCAGTTACTTTCAAAGTGGTATGAGTAAACAACTGGTGAGATTAGGGTAGTGAGTATGATCATGTTGCTCTGTTTCACCACACATAAATATACGAAGCAACAAATATGTTCACATTTGCAATACATTCTCCTGGATGTAATAATGTGAAATAAAGAACCTGCCTTACTACTTCATATCTTATCTTATACTGGATGTCTTCTAATTGTTACATTTCTATTTTTGTTTAAAGATTTTACTGCTCCTCATTCAAAAGTCTGACTTTATTACCCTTACCACCAATTTGTTTCATAAAGCCTGTTATTGTCTTTTTATTTCCATTCTTACATACAGACAAACATGAATCAAAGACCTTTCCAATCTCATTGATTTTAAGTGTATATCCCTTTTAAGAAGAACATTAAGTTTGCAGAGAGGGCACAAAAGAGATTTGGTAGGATGGTATAAACACAGGAAAGGTTCAGTAGACCTGGAAGTACATTTGGTGACAGAAATATTTTAGGTCAATTATCCCTCCATGAGAACTAGAAGAAGTCAGTGATGTAACAGCTTTCAACAGGTGAGTACAGAGGGGGATACAGAGAGAAGATTTTAAGACAAATGGGAAAGTCTGTGATCGGGTCAAAGACTGGAGAGATTAAATAACAAAAGAGGTGATGATGCAAAGCAAAAGGAAGTAATGTGATGATTAAAGAACACTCCACTTTTGCGGATAGGCTATCAACCAATATTCACTATATGGTCACTAATTCCCGTTGACTACACTTCCTCATATGAAGCTTTTTGTAAGGATGATGTTCCATTCTCCATCTCTGTTGATCTGTTTTGACGATGCAATGTTCTGTACCAGTGTTTCTGATATATCTTCCTCCTTCATCAAGAACTCCACTATTCAAGTTGATAGGACCCAGAACCTTTTCTGCTATGTTTTCGCACATCTGGCCTTCTCTTTTTCTCTTCCCTCTTTGATTCATGTTAGAAAATGAAAACAAGGGGAGATTGTAACACTTGATTTTCCTAGTTTCTAATTGCACAACATAACAAGTATGAAGGCAAAGAGAGATAAAAAGCAGAAGTAGGCCATTTGGCCCATCCCATTCAACAAGATCATCGCTAGTTTGATGATTCTTAACTCCATCTTCCTGCTTTATTCTCATAATTCTTGATTTCTGTATTGATTAAAATTCCAGGTGTCTCACTTTGGAATATATTTAATGACCCAGCCTCTGTCGCCTTCTGTGCAAAAGAATTCCAAAGATTGACTGCCTTCTGAGAGAAAAAAATATCCTTTTCGTTTGTCTTAAATGGGTGACCCCTTACTTTGAGATTATGTCATCTGGTTCTAGACTCTAGGCTTTCCCAAAAAAAGAACTCTGTGACTATGACTCCCTACATCTACCCAGTCCTCCTAAGAATCTTATATGTTTCAATAAGATCTCTCATTCTTCTGAAGTCTGATGAGTGTAACCCCAAGCAACTTAACCTCTCCTCTTAGAAAAGATTCCCTCCATACCTGGAATCAACCTAGTAAACCTTTTGTGAACTAACCCCAGTGATAGTGTATCTTTCTTCAAATGGGGGGACCAAAACTTGCTCTGGTCGCAGTATTCCAAGTGTGATTTGACTAGTACTTTGTATATTTTAGCAAAACCACCCTATTTTTATACTGCATTTCCTTTGAAGCGAAAAACTGCAGTCCATTTGCTTTCCCTATTACCTGCTGAACTTGAATCCTTCTGCAGCTTTCTGAAGTCTTTCCTTATTTAAATAATGTTCACCTCTTCTATTCTTCCTGCATATTCTCACATTTTTCCATTATTCTGTCTGCTAAGTTTTCATCCACTCACTTAACCTGTTTGTATCACTCTATAGACTCTGTGTCATCCTCACTATTTACTATTCACAAATTTGGCTATACAGGGGGTCCTCAATTTACGAATGCCCCACTTATGAATGTTATCTCATATACGGGTGTAATTTTAAAGAACTGACATAAGAACATTTATTGTACTTACGAATAGCTACTTTGTTGTCCTACATTGTGGTCTGATTTGTGTACAAATCAATTTACGAATTGACTCATGAATGGAGCCCTTTCGCAACTTGGGGACTGCCTGTAGTACATTCATCTCTATCATACTTGTCATTAATATATATTATAAATGATTATGACCCTAGAACTGATGGCACTTTGGCACTCTACTAGTTACAGGTTGCTATACTGAAAATGCTCCCTTTGCCTTTATGCCCAACAATGGTGATCCTGCAGTGCAAATTCACATACTGCCTTTTGTGTGTGTGAGAGGGAGAGAAATGCATGAGGCCCGGTTTTGGAGAACAAAAAAAGATTGCATTTTATAGCACCTTTCAGAACTACAGGATATCCCAAAGATCTTCACAGCAAATTAAATTTTGTACAGTAGTTTTTATTGCGTTGAACAAAACGTGTTATGTACAAAAATGTGATCATGGTTTTATTTTGATAAATAAACATTGGCTCTTGAAAATAGACAGAGTTCAATTCTGATTCTTATTTGAAACATGGTATTGTTGACAGTATAGCACTCCCTTAATACTGTACTGAAGTGCTTAAGTCCTCTCTTGGACTTGAGCCACCAACTTTCTGACTGAAAATTGAGGGTACGGTCAAATGAGCCATAGGAGAATCTGGTAGATTTTCTTGTCAACTTGATCAACGACAAAGAAACAATGAATTCCTGTGATGCAAGAGAGTTTAACATGACTTCTATATCCTTGATACACCTTAATTCCATCCTCCTCCAGCAAATCTCCAAGTGTAGTAAAACCAACTTTAATGGTCCCATCAGAGGCCATTTCCAACGAAAGCAATTTGTGGGAAAATATTATCATCTCACTGGACTATTAATTTATATATCACAGAAGCGATAAGGCATAGAAGGAGGCCACTTGGTCCATTGTGCTTGTACTGGCTCAGTATTAAAAAAATCCCCAATACCAATGTACAGCTTTTTCCCCATACTCTGCACAATACTTCTACCAACTATCCATCTAATGCCCTAATGAATTCCTTGATTAAACCTCCGTCCACTACACTTGCGTATAGTGCATTCCGTACCTGAATTACTCACTGAATAAAATGTTTTTGCTCACTTCACTCTTGCTTCTTTTGCAGATTACTCTAAACCTGTGTTCTCTTGTTATTTTTTAAGAGATATAACAGTTTTGCCCTGTCTATTGTATCTAGTCTGCTCATGATTTTGAAAACCTCTATCAGATCTTCTTAAACCTTCTCTCCAATGAGAACAGTTCCAACTTCTTGAGTCAATCCTCATAACTGAAGTTCCTCATTATTGGAACCATTCTTGTAAACTGCATATGAATTTTCTACAATGTGTTCACATCTTACCTATAATGTTGTGCCCAGAACTGTATACAGTATTGTAGCTAAGAATCCCATACAAGTTCAACGTCACCTGATTGTCTCTACCTATTCTGCTACTTTCAATTATCCACAAATATACACCCAGGTTGCTCTGCTACTGCACGTTACTTGGAATTGTACTGTTATTTTATATTGTCATTCAGTGTTTTTCCAAATAAAGTTCAAAACTTCACACTTATCTGTATTGAAACCACCCTTCTGCCTACTACACCAACTTGTTTATGTCCTCCTGGAGTTCCAGACTGTCCTTCTCATATTTTACAATTCTTCTAAGTTTTACTGAATAAACTTGTGCTTCAGTTATAGAGATGTACAGCACAGAAGCAAACCCTTCAGTCCAACTCTTCCCATGCTGACCAGATATCCTAACCTAATCTAGTCCCATTTGCCAGCATTTGGTCCATATCCCTCTGTACTCTTCCTATTCATATATCCATCCAGATACCTTTTAAATGTTAAACCCAATCTCCACCATTTCCTCTGGCAGCTCATTCCATACATGCACCACCCTCTGCATGAAACAATTGCCTCTTGGGTCCCATTTTAAATTTTTGTGCCATCCTAAATTTATGACCTCTAGGTTTGGACTCCCCTACCCCAGGGAAGGGACCTTGTCTATCAGTCTCTGTTTGAAATATCTGACCAAGAATACGGTATTCAATCATTCTGTAAATTTAAAAGTTTGATCACATGCCATTAATCCCAAACTTTTAAATGTAACTGAGAGGCTCAACTGCTCTTCTGCACTCTTTATAGAGCCTCAATAACCATTACCAGGATTGAGGGTTAGAAGTGGACTGTTAACAAGTCAACTCAGCTCTAATGATTGCAGTTTTGTTTTCCCTGTGGTCAGCACCCCTTAATTGTAAACCTGTGGTGAGCAGTTAGTGATTAATGTAATCAGTTTTCCTTGTGATGTTACTTCTAATGGGCCACCCATAAATAATCTTGAGTTTGTTTACTACATGTTCATAATTCCAGCTCCTTGAAAACCGTGTTAGGGAATTGGAGCTGGATGAACTACGAATCATTCGGGAGGCTGAGGGGGTAATTGAGAGGAGTTATCAGGAGTTGGTCACTCCTAAGGCTCAGGACAAAGATAGATGGGTTACAGTTGGGGGGAGGAAAGGGGACACACAGACAGTGCAGAGATCCCATGTGGACATTCCCCTCAGCAATAAGTATTCCGTTTTGGATACTGCTGGGGGGGATGACCTATCAGAGGAAAGTCATAGTAGTCAGTTCTCTGGCACTGAGCCTGATGCTGTGGCAAAGAAGGGAAGGGGGCAGAATAGCAAAGTACTTGTGGTAGGGGACCTGATAGTTAGGGGAAGCGACAGGAGATTTTGTGGTCAGGAGGCAATTATCCAATTTACATTTGGCCTTAACAATATAAGACAGACTGCGTTGTGAGCAACAATTAAAAAGAAAACTATTTTTTCATTGACTGGGCATTAATGGTAAGGCCAGTATTTGTTGCCCATCTCCAGTTGTCCTTGAGAAAGTGATGTAGTTGCCTTCCTGAACAGTCTGATGTCAGTATACCCACAGTGCCATTAAGAAGGGAGTTCCAAGTTTTTTTATCCAGTGACAGTGAAGTAACTGATATAATTCAAACTCGGGTCCATTGCTTAGAAGGGATCTTACAAAAAGTGGTGTCTGTCTGTTTGCTGCCCTTATCCTTCTGGTAGGGGTTTGCAATGTGTTGTTGAAGGTATTTTGGCATATTGCTGCAGTCCACTGCTACCACTGTGCATTGGTGGTAGAAGGGGTAAATGTTGAAAGTGGTGGATGCCTTACTGATCAAAGTTGCTTTGTCCTCGGTCACATCAAGCTTCTTGAGTATTGGGGCTTAGAGTCACCCATGGAGAGCATTCCATCACACGTGACTTGAGCTTTGTAAATAGACAGATTGAGGATTTGGAGGTGAATAACTTGCTGCGAAGTTCCCAACCTCTTACCTGCTGTTGTCGCCACAGCATTTATATGGCTGGTTCAGTTCAAATCTGGGCAATGATAAATCCCAGGATGTTGATTTGAGAGATACTGCAACGGTGATGCCGTAGAATGTCAAGGGAGTTAGGTATTCTCTTTTGTTGACATTGCTCACTGTCTGGTATTTTTGTGGTTTAAATGTTACTTGCATTTATCAATCCAATCCTGAATGTTATTTAGGTTTTGTTGCATATGGACACTGAATACTTTAGTATTTGAGTTATTGTGAATGGTACTGAACAATGTGCAATCGTCAGTGCAAATGTTTGACTTTACGAAGTGTGGAAGGTCCATGATGAAACATGGACAACTGAAGTGAAGTCAGGAGCTGAATGGCACTGGTGGAACTAAAACTGAACATTGGTGAACAGGTCATTGCTGTGTAAATGCTGCTTAGTGAAACACCATCCATCCCTTTGCAAGTGATTGAGAGTAGATTTATGGAGTAGTAATTGGCTAGATTAATTTTGTAGCAGACAGAGTGTAGCCTGGCAACTTTCCACATTGTCCGATTAATACCAGTGTTTCAGCTATATTGGAACAGCTTAGTTTCAGGGCACAGGTAGTTCTGGAGCACTGATCTTCAATATTAAAGCTTTTGCAGGATGTTGTTATAGACCATATTGTTTTCTGTATTCAGCCATTTGTTGATATCATGCGGAATGAACCACACAGTGTGAAAAATGTATCTGGGATGTTGGGGCCTCAGAAGAAGGCTACATGTGGTTGCAAGTGCTTCATTCTTGTCATTTGCATTTCTGGACTCCAACATTGTTGAAGATATTTATGGAGCCTCCTCGTATGGTTAGTTGTCCACCACTCTTTATGATAGAATGTGGCAGGTGTGCAGAATTTAGATCTGATTTATTAATTGTGGAATCACTTAACTGTATATGTGGCATGCTGTTTTCACGGTTTAGCATGCATTTATGCCAATGTTGTCGATTCACGAGGTTGACAGCTAATTTTTGGGTCTCGTTGGTGCTGTTTGTGATATGCTGTCTGCACTCCTCAGACATGGGTTCACATCCTGCCTGTGTGGTAATGGTAGATTGAGGGATATGCTGGGACATGAGGTTACAGATTATGGTTGCGTATAATGATGCTGATGATTATTCCTGATGTTTCAAGGATGCCCAGTTTTCAGCCACTTGATTCTTTTTAAATCTATCCTACTTAAATGGTCATAAGGCTACACAGGGACTTTATCTCCAACATGACTGAGTGTTGGCCACTGCTACCAATACAGTCAGGTGCAGTAGCATCTGTTAGGTGGATTGGTGAGGTTAAGTAGGTTTCTTTTCATTTCTTTGGTTCATTTACAATCTGTGATGGTTGTCACTGTAACATAGTTATCCCAGTTTCTGGGATAGCTATGTCCTTTAGGACTTGGTTAGCTTGTTCAGTAATGGTGCTATCAAGCCCCCCCCGCCCCTCCTTGCTATAGACATTGAAATACCTCTACTCTGAGGAAATACTGCACCCTTGACACTCTTAATGCTTCTGGATTAGTGGTGCTGGAAGAGCACAGCAGTTCAGGCAGAATCCAAAGAGCTTCGAAATCGATGTTTCGGGCAAAAGCCCTTCATCAGGAATAAAGGCAGTCAGCCTGAAGCATGGAGAGATAAGCTAGAGGAGGGTGGGGGTGGGGGGAAAGTAGCAGAGTGCTACCTACCTCGACACTGTCCTATCCCCCCTAGTCCTGCAACTCCCCACATACGTTCGAGACACCACCCACGCCCTCCACCTCCTCCAAGACTTCCGTTTCCCCGGCCCCCAACGCCTCATCTTCACCATGGATATCCAAGCCCTCTACATCTCCATCCGCCATGAGCAGGGCCTCCAAGCCCTCCGTTTTTTCCTCTCCAGA
>NC_057718.1:85228579-85340042 GCF_004010195.1 Chiloscyllium plagiosum
AAGAGCACAGCAGTTCAGGCAGCATCCAAGGAGCTTTGAAATCGACGTTTCGGGCAAAAGCCCTTTCCTGATGAAGGGCTTTTGCCCAAAACGTCGATTTCGAAGCTCCTTGGATGCTGCCTGAACTGCTGTGCTCTTCCAGCACCACTAATCCAGAATCTGGTTTCCAGCATCTGCAGTCATTGTTTTTTAACTCTTAATGCTTCAATCAGATGTCATTGAGGGTCTCCCCCCTCAGCTTTCTCTGCTCCAAGGAAAATAAGAGTGTGGTGCTGGAAAAGCACAACAGGTCAGGCAGCATCCACGGAGCAGGAGAATCAAAGTTTTGGGCATAAGCCCTTCATCCAGAATGATGAGATATACACTCACGGAAAATCTGGCTATAACCTATATGCTAATACTGACTCACCTCTGAGAGAAAGTGGCAGAGAGAGAGAAAAAAACAATCTTTTTAAATCTATAGAAAGACTTTCCTAGCGATAGGAAATATCTTACTGATTCTGGCATTTGAGTGAGTTGTGAAGAACTCTCACCAATCAGAAACATTGTACAGAATTTAATTCCTTAGTGCAGCAGAGGGTTGAATGGCTGGAGAGGGAATGGTTTGGAATGGGATGGGGAAGAACTCATTACTTTTGTAATTTCCTCCATAAGAAAGGTAGAGAATGGCCTTTCAGACTGGACTCTGATTAAGGGCCTAATGCTATCAGAAGTGGGTGTTCAGCCAGACAGTTGGGTGTCAAGTCATGTAGGAAAACTGGCAAGTAAACTTCAGCATGCATGGCTGCAAATGTCATTGGCAGTCTCTCCTTCTCTGGCAGCTTGCACCCACTGGATGGTCCCAATGGAGGCAAAACATTCTCTTTGCCCTTTACAATAACCCCAATTCCCTTCTTTGACTCTCTCTTGTACAATAACCCCAGGGTCTCTCTGAGTGGCCCCAACAACCCCCCCCCCCCCCCCACACACACACACATGATCCACTTCCTAGGCCTCCGTAATCATTCTTCAATTTTGTAATTTGTAAAACAATTTGAATTGAGAGAAGCTTTTTGCAATTCAAAACTTGTACAGCTTCTCCAGATAACCAAGCATAACATTTGCTTACTGTTACCAACAGATTTAACAGCTCTAAAACATGATTTCAACATCACACAAGCACAAGAATTTTGTTTCTGAACCAATGGGGAACAAGTCAGTTTCTTCCTTGGCTGGTATTGGAACAACGCTTGGAAGAAAACTGGAAGAGCAAGGCTTTGATAAGGTAACAAACCAATAGAAGAATGCTGTATATGTATTGGAAATTAAATGTCTAAGAGATGCAGTGGAACTGAGTCTCTGTACTGGTTTAAAACTTGTTGCATCTCACTTTTTCAGTTTAGATGTAAGGTGTGCACAGTTGCCATATTCCTGGCCCTAAATGCCATTTCATGATAAACTTCAACCCTTCCAAATTCCCACAGCCTCCTCCCCAAACCAGGTCAACTGCTTTCTATTCATTTTCTTAAATGGGGATCATCCAATCCTAAATATCCAGTACCAGCCTCAACTTGGCTGAATGTGTGTTTTCATTGAAGATAACTCCTCTGGTTCCACTCACATCTTCCATATAAAAGGTGTTCTTATGGAATCCCGACTTGCTCTGACTTTGTCTTTTTTTTGTGGGATACATAGATTATTCATTGCTTTAACTCTGCTCTCCTCCCTTCTTTTTCTGGCATATTAATGCATGTGTACCATCTAGTCTCCATCTGGAAATTCATCATCTTTGTCCTAGACTATCTCAGATTCTTTGCTTTCTGAACCTCTATCACTTCAGTGCATGGACTATTAACCACTGTTCATTGTAAGTGTACTGATTCCTATAGCTCCCTGTAAGAACGCTATTCCATACACTGTTTTGTATTGTCTCCACTGCTTCTGTTCTTACAGAGATACCCTCAACACCAATGCTTCTTTAGCGAAGAACTTCTCTCAACTGTGGTTGGCAGGGCACTCAACCAAATCTATATCATTAATCCACACTTTTTCCCTCACCTCCAGCCCACCTTCCCAAAATCAACCTTTCATTCCACATTTAATGGATTATTGTATGCTATTTCTGTTTCTAACAGCATGATGCAATAATCAAATACATTTTCCTCTGACCTTTCAAAATTTGGCTTGATCCCTTTACTTGACCCACTCTTCCATCACCCTCAACACCCAACACCAGATTCCTTCTCATGTCGCATATGTCCTTTCAGTTTCTCTTTTCGCAGAGTACAGAACCCCAAACACTCCTTCCAGATGAAACAAGTGATTTACTTGTATAATACTTTCAATTTTATATACTGTGTTCGCCGGTCACTATGCATTCTTCTCTACAATGGTGAGATAAAGTGAAGATTAGATGATAGTTTTGCAGAATACCTTCAGTTTGCTAGATTCACCCTAGTTAAAAATCACACTACCCCAGGTTATAGTCCAACAGCTGTCTTACAATTGTGTACTCCACAACCACCTGATGAAGGAGCAGCTCTCCGAAAGCTAGTACTTCCAGTTAAACCTATTGGACTATAACCTGATGTTGTGTGATTTTTAACTTTGTACACCCCAGTCCAACACTGGCATCTCCAAATCAGAATCACCCTAGGCTCTGTAATTGAACAAACTCGACACAAAGTTACATAGGAAATATTAGGAAAGATGGTTAAAGGCTGGGTCAGAGAGGTAGATTGTCTTAATAGAAGAAAAGCGAGGCAGAGAGGTTTTAGGGAGGAAATTCCATAATTTAAAGCCAAATCAGCTAAATGTACAGTTACAGGAGCAATTAAAAGAGGGAATAGTTAAGAGGCCAGACTTGGAGGAGCACACAAATCTCAAAGAGCTATGGTTCAGGAGAGACTTACATCAATTCAGGTATTAATGGAGATAACTAAATCACTCCCAGGAGACAGGTTAGTCATTTAGAATGTATGATGAGGATGCATGCTTCTGATTGAAGTTTCATTTTCAACTTTAGTCTGAGCAGCTAAAGTTGAAAGGTAGAAGGTAGACGAGAACTATTGGGTCCAGTAGGCAAGCGTCTTTTCAGTCATTGGATTGATTTGGCTACCGTGTATCCATTCCCTCCTTTTTGATCAGATCCCAACCCCCAAAAGGCTATGATATTAATCTTTTCTGGAAGCTCTTCTCTCTAGAAAAGTGAAGATTGATTATAGTGATTAAAATTTATGAGAGAGTTTATATATAGAGAATGGTTAAGATACGATAGAGAAAATGTTTCACTTGCAAGAACAAAACTGGGGACAGTAAATATAAGTTATGACCAAATTAGGTTAGTGACTAATAATGTGGAGGCACAAGGAATAGTAAACTGAATAGAATAGATTCATTTAAAGCTAGATTGCGGATTGGAATTTATGAAGATAGGTGGAAGGACTGTGAGCACTGTCATATTCCTGTTGGGCTTGTTTCTGTGTCGTAAATGCACAAAACCGTTCTGGAAAGAGCACTTCATGATGTGAGTGTTAAGTGCAATTTGCTGTGCCAGTAATTGATAAACATTGGTATTTGTTTGGCAGACACTAAGTCCTCTATAAATCAAACGTTCATGTACTTACTGAAAAAAATATTTTCTCTTTTTAGGCATATGTATTATTAGGCCAATTTCTCGTTTTGAAAAAGGATGATGAATTGTTTAAAGATTGGTTGAAAGACATCTGTGGGGCCAACACGAAACAAGCTGGACAGTGTGCCACCTGTTTACAAGAATGGTGCAATGCCTTCCTGTAGCTAACACTTTTATCTAAAGCATCTAGCTTAATTGTTCAAATTAAATAAGTGTTGCAGAATAACATCTGTTTTCCCATGCTTGCCTAAACATGTGAAGCTTATGTTAAATGTATGTGAATTCCACAACTTTAAAATCCTGTTGAAAATAATTGTTTTATAGTTTAATTGATTTTACATGTAATGTTAATCTTTGATGCAGGCTGCAATGTAAATGGTTCTCCTATAATGCTGTAGTTATGTTCCAGTGAAACCTCACTCCAGTGAAAATCCCTTAATAGAAATAATGGGGCCTGTGGGTAAATTGGTGTTAGGGTCAGACCAGCAAAAAATATCACTAACAATTGCTCAAGAATCACCCAAAATTCTAATGCAAAGTATAACACAGCCTGAATGAAGGTTGAAATCATATTTATTAACGAAACAAGGGTAAATTTAACACAGTACATTTAAAAAGCGCAAGAAAACTGCTCTCTGCACATTACCTCTCCCAGAAAGCTGCTCTGTCAGCATTTGACATCGGTATTTGCGCAGAATGGCATGAAGACCAGCATGGATATCATGCATGCGCAGAATGGCATGGAAATTTCGGCTCATGCACAGAGCAAACTGCACAAATCGATCCGGCTGGAATCGCGCTATTACCAACAGAGGTAAAAGCATTCTCCAAAATACCATTCCCTAATTCTTCAGCAGTGTTATTGCCAAATCGCACTGCTGAAACGTTATCCCAGAACTACCTGTAAATGGTTATGGTCAAACTTAATGTGTTCCCTTCCTTTTACAAGAAGGCAAAAAGCTTAGTACGAAACAATGCACAAAACTAGTAATGTTAAACAAAAATCAAAGGAAAAGTTAGATATCAAATGAACTTTTGTTTTCTAATGTAAAGAATTGATTTTTGAACGCCATAAATGTATTTTTAAATGTTTACAGACAGAATTCTTACTCTACAAGAAGCTGACACAAGAGGTTTAAATTTTTTTGAATTTCATCCGAGCTTCACATCTAACATTAAGGTTTCCCAAATCATTGGTTTATAAAGGAGTCTACTGAGCCAAGATTGTTACACCAATTTGAATTTGTCTAAAGATGTGTGTATCATATTCAAGAATTCTGCACTCTGTATTTTTGCTGATATAGCATATTACCATCTGTTCATGTTTACTGATTAAAGGGGTTTGTTGCAGTAATTGTGTTGTCTTTATGAAATTAGGCTACTGAATCTCTAGGTCGGCGTTTAGGTGCTCTGGAATGATTCCTCAAAAAATGTCAGTGGTTACATCGACACTATTTTGAACTGTTTTATATATTTGCTAGTAGGATGTAGACATCACTGAAAACACTTGCATTTGTTGTGCATCACTAATTGCAACTGAGTTAAAATAGTTGGTAAAACACTGCCACAGTCCTTTGCTTCACATGTAAAAAATCCAGCAAGGTCAAAGTCTGAACTTCATCCTTTTCATGTGCACTAACTACATTGAATGCTGAAGTGAAGAAATCATTTTATGTAAATGCATCGGTCCACAGTCTTGATAGTAATAGAAAGTAAATAAAGGGGAAAAGTAATGTTTCTACCTGTTACGAAGATGTAGGTGTACTATACCTTTTAAGAGAGTTAAAAGCTAGCAGAACTACCTGACAGCTTCAAGTGTTCTGAACAAGATATAATGTAACATGTGGTTCAGTAGCTAGGGTAGCTGGTTGCCTGGAGACAAAAACAGATTTGAATTAGGCCAATCAGTTTAAATTAAACCCCAAAAAATACAAACTCCAATCAAGTTTGAATTGAGTATACTGACAATCTTAAAACCCAATGATACAATCCGATGCTTTGGGGATATAAGATGGGGAAAATTGAACAGTTGGGAGGAGAACTGCCACAAGAACAACAGATGTAGACTGCTAGTCAGAATTGTTTGAGAGGAACCTGTCTAGAGAAGGAATTTGCACAGAGAAAGGCATCAACATCAACCTGGAGAGCAAATCTGCAAAGAGAAGATTCAACAGCTGGCTGGTTTTGAAATTTGAATTTTTCAGTAAATCTTAATCGGGAGTTTTATTGAACTAGCATTATAGAAGAGAAAGTAAAAGATAGGTTAGAGGAAGGAGTTGTAAATAGTTGTTAGTTAATTATTCTCTGTTATACTTTAAGAAATAAAGTTGTTAATTTTTACTTTAAATAGTTCTTGGCCTCTCGAATTTTCACAGATTACTGCACGAGATTATTCTTCTATGTTGCTGGTTTAAATTAAGCAGGAGAGTTTGCCTCGTGCCGTAACACTACCACTTAAAGGCCAATAATTCTACCCATTAGAAGGAGCATAAAAACATTTGATCATTAAAATCAAATATTTTACAAGTGTTGTAATTATATGATTCCATGTCACAAAAATACAAACATTTTCTTCACAGCCACTTTCATCCTACGAAAGGAACAAATTTCTAAGGATATTAGAGAATTGCAACAATTTGAGAGGAATTACAATGGAGGTGTGGAGATCTTTAAAAAATTTTAATGCGGTCTCCCTTACATTGTGGAAACGAAGTGTAGACTGGGTGACTTTTTTACAGAAGACCTACATTCTATCCACAAAAAAAGACCCTGAGCTTTGAGTTGCCTGCCACTTCAACACTCCACCCTGTTCCATGACCAATATCTGTCTCAGGCTTGCTGCAGTGTTCCAGCAAAGTTCAGCACAAGCTGGAAGAACAATGCTTTTTCTGTTTGCGGACCCTGCAGCCTTCTGGACTCAATATCGAGTTCAATAACTTTAGAACTTGAACTGTCCTATGTTCTTGCCCCCTACCTCCACATACCAGGCTTTGTTATCACATAGTCTGCTATTACACACAACCCATTGTTAGCCATTAACAGTCATCATTAATAACTATTCATCCTTCTAGTCAGATCGTTATCCACCCTTTTGTCTGCCCAACTGTTCTCTCTTTAGGCTTTCCCTATTGTTTACTCCATAAACCCGCCCCCCCCCCACCCACCCACACACACACACACACACACAAACAATCTTCTGCATATAAACCAACATTTTCCTAGCTACTATCAGTTCTGAGGAAAGGTCCCTGGACCCTAAATCTTAATTCTGATTTCTGTCCACCGATGCTGCCAGACCTGCTGAGCTTTTCCAGAATTTTCTGTTTTGGTTTAACTTTGTTGTTAGGCAAACTTAATTTGTCCAGTAACAGGAAATAGCTTAGTGGGTAAACTGGAGTAAGGTTCATAATGGAGTTCTCTGGGGGTTAATTGTTTAGAGCCGTGTTCTTTCTGCTATCTAGTAATGAGTTAGCCTTTGGGTCACAGGACACAATTTTAATAATTGTGAATGAGGACTTTAAAGGCACATGGATGGTTTGTGGATTAGAAAAGTGGCATATGAGATTCATTTTAATAGGAAGAATGCAAAGAGATGATGGAATAAAAAGGGTACAATTCTAAAGGGATTGTCAGGACAGAATGACCTGGGTTGAACAATGCATAGTCATTGAAGATGGTAAATAGGTTGAGGGCATAGTTAATAAAGTATATAGCATCCTGGAATTTATCAAGATGCATGGTGTACAAAAGCAATTAAGTTATATTACACCTTTATAAAATACTGGTTTAGCCTCAAAACAAGAAGTATACCTAGTTCTGGGCACACATTTAAGAAAGAATGAGAAAGCTTTAGAGAGGGTGTAGTAATTAAATTTTTTATCATAGAACCAGTTATATAGAAAGATGGAGAATTTGGGACTCTTAGGAAAGACTGGGGCAATTTGAATAGATTAAGAATATCAGGAGTGATCTGGACATAATAGGGAAAAACTACACTCTGTCATGGAAGAATCAGAGGGCACACATTGAAAGTAGTTGGTAAAAGCAACAGTGACACCAGGAAAATATTTTTGATGGAGAGTAATTAGGATCTGGAATGCACTGCCATGACAGCACAGTGGAGGCACAGTCAGTTGAGGCTTTCAAAATCACTGTCTGGAAAGGAAACAATTGCAGGGCTATGCAAAAAAAGGCAGGCAAATGGCATTAGGTAAATTTTTCCATCAGAATGCTAGTAAGGATGTGACAGTTTGAATGGTCTCCACCTGTGCTGTAATAATGCTAGGATTGTGCTACAGCCATTCAAAAGATGTTATTTCAAAACTTGATTAGATTAGATTCCCTACAGTGTAGAAACAGGCCCTTCAGCCCAACCAGTCCACACCGACCCTCCAAAGAGTAACCCGCCCAGCCCCATTTCCCTCTGACTAATGCATCTAGCACTAAGGGGCAATTTAACATGGCAATTCACCTGGCCTGCACATCTTTGGACAGAGAGGAAACTGGAGAACACTGAGGAAACCCACACAGACAACGTGCAAACTCCATACAGACAGACACCCGAGGCTGGAATTGAACCTGGGACCCTGGTCCTGTGAGGCAGCAGTGCTAACCACTGAGCCACCGTGCTACCCAAATGACAAATACGCAATAGTACACTGAAGAAAATATTACGTTCCCTTAGTGCTGATTAGATTTTGGCTGTTCAACATATGAAAAAAATTAAAATAAGTAAATTCTGAGGTCTGTCAGACTCCATACATTGGAGTGTATTTTGGAATCAAACCCTTATCAAGCAATTGAAGTGTTTATATTCAACAGTGGTAAATATTTATAAGTAAGCTGTTCATGGCCAGCCAAAACTTCTTTGTAATGATGGTCGCTGTCTAATACTTAAAACTATTTTCATACGTTATACACAGGATTTTTAAATGGTCATATTCCAAATAATGAAATATTAACTTGAAGGTAACTGGACCTGAAACATTAACTCTGATTTCTCTCCACACCTGCTGCCAGACCTGCTAAGTTTTTCCAGTAATTTGTTTTTGCTTCTTATTTCCAATAACTGCAGTTCTTTTGAAATTTTTGTTTATGCTGAAATATGTTTAGTCCCATGAAGATACAGTAGATGCAAATATAGAACTATTGATATCTTTTTATAAAACACATTAACCAGGAAATTGGAATGAAAAGCGGAGAGTGAGTCTGCAATGTGAAGATGGGAAAGGAAAACAGAATACCTGTATAAATAGCTTGGTCTTACAGTAGCTGTAGTAACACTGATTCACAAACAGCAGTTCTAGTTCTATACCAAGTAGAGCAAATTAGATTAAATGCAATGAGGATTAGTTTTCTCTCAATATGATTACACAGTGCAGGTGTATCACCTGAGATTTTGTATTTACTGAAGGTAATGGAGGGAATTATTTAAAAAACTTAGAATTAAGGGTAGTACGTTTATAGTTCAATGTGATACTCCCCTACAAGCTTCATGTCTAAGTGTTGGGAAATATTTGGTAGTTTTAAATACATAATCATCTGTTTACAGCATGTGATATTTAGAAAGTTGTAATGAATGCAACTTAGAACCAACATTATAACCCAAATTTTGCTGGAATGAACACCATATGCAGTGCCCCACGAGACTTCTAGGTGTGCCCACCAGCTTGATTTTATTTTCTATAATTTGACCATAGCAGAATCTTATGGTCACTGGGTTTGAGTTAACAGGTTGGGAGTCTGTAACAATAATCAGGTGACTCACTTGCCCCAATTTTACACGAAGTAGGAGGATTTGAAGGATTATTGTGCAATTAAAGATTGCTTCCCTGTCCAGCCTTGTTGTGAGGGGGTCATGGCTCTCCCTCAAAGGTTATTTTCTTTCCTCTCACAAGATACCTACCATCAAGGTCTGGCCTGCACATGGAATCCTTTCTCTGACTTCACCAAACAAGATGCTGTCAGTCCAAAAATATATTTTACCTTCCACACAACTGATCAATTGAGCTTGTTTCACTGTGATAGCTATCATTATCCTTTGATTGTTCATTGTAGAGCACAGACTGTACTCAACTGGCCCATGCTTGCAAAACCCAAGCTTAAGATATATCAAAACCCAAGCTTAAGATAAGATATATCAAGCTTGATTCTGCAATTGGACCTCAATTGCTAAATAATACTGTGAGCCAAAAGCTAGGCTAACAACTTATTTAACAATCAGTCAAGCTCATTAATGTGGCTGAGTTACACTTATTAGAAATGAAATTCACAGGGACCCATTCTCTGCAAACAAAAGTATATTCAACCGTCTTGCTTTCTTTGATCCTTGTAAGTTTTTTTTGATGGCAACAATTCAATCAATCAACTTGATAACAAATCAGCAGCATCATTTTCTGTCATAGAAGTTGATTGTTTGAAATTGGTACATTTGTACAAGGTGAAAGAAAAATTCAAGTGTACTCTAAATTATTTGTACATAATCGTCTTTGTCTTTTTCCTTCCTAATTGACAGTCACGGATCAACAGTGCTTTCAGTAAAATGGACAGGAGGCAGTTTATTCCTTTGCGAAGGTTGAGGGGTCTTTGGAAAAAGTACAGAAGGTTCAAAGTTTGTACGAAGATTTGTAGCTCGGGTGCTCGTTGCTGTGGTTCTGTTCGCCGAGCTGGAAGTTTTTGTTGCAAACGTTTTGTCCCCTGGCTAGGCGACATCATCAGTGCTTGGGAGCCTCCTGCGAAGCGCTTCTTTGATGTTTCCTCCGGAAGTGGCAGAGACAGACCACTATGAACACCGGAGAGACAACCGGAAGTGGCAGGGACAGACCACTATAAACACCGGAGGAAACATCAAAGAAGCGCTTCGCAGGAGGCTCCCAAGCACTTATGATGTCGCCTAGCCAGGGGACGAAACGTTTGCAATAAAAACTTCCAGCTCGGTGAACGGAACCACAGCAAAGTACAGAAGGCACTAGAAAATTTCAAGGATTACAGTTATGGATAGAGGAGAGAAAAGGCTGTTTTCCTGAAAACAGAATTACTAACATGAGACATGATACAGAAGTTTAAATCAATGACCAGTTTACACTAGTAAAATTGCTTTTAATTTAGAGAAAAGCTGAAGGGTAGAAAACCAAAGGTCACAGATTTAAGGTGATGGAAAAGTAATCAGACTGGATGAGAAAAATAAAATTTAAATAAGTTTAGATCTTTTAAAAAGAATTGGGGGGGGGGGAAATGTAGCATTGTTAATTAGAGAGTGGATCACAGCTGCAGAAAAGGTTGTTGAGGAGGGTTTTACTAAGTCACTTTATGGGTGTTTTCTATAGACCCCCAATAGCAGCAGAGAAATGGAAGAACAGATCGGACAGCAGATCTTGGAAAGGTGTAGATGTTAGAGTTTTTGGTATGGGTGACTTCAACTTCCCCAATATTAATTGGAACCTCAGCTCAGATGGTCTGGATGGAACAGACTTATCAGGTGTCCCCAGAAGGGATTCCTGACTCAATATGTAGAGGCTGACTAGGGGGAGGCCATAATTGGATTTAATGCTAGGCAACCAAGTCAGGTCGAGTGTTAGATCTCTTGGTGGGAGAACATTTTGGTGACAGGTACAACTGCCTCACCTTTATCATAGTCATGGAGAGGGATAGAAGCATACAGTATGGGAAGGTATTTAATTGGGGTAGGGGAAATTACACTGCTATTAGGAGCTATGGAGTTAAATTGGGAACAACTGTTCTACAGGAAAGGCACAACAGAAATGTGAAGGCTAAGTGTTTGATAACTTTGTTCCACTGAGCCAGGTGGTAAGGTTTCATTAACAGGGGGATTGAGTTTAAGAGCTACAAGGTTTTGCTGCAACTCTATAAAAGTCAAAGTGTTGTACTGGAAAATGATAGCCAGTCAGGCAGCATCCAAGGAGTAGGAGAGTCTATGTTCCGAACATGAGCTCTTCATCAGGAAGGTGGGGGTCCCATGGGGGCAGAGAGATAAATGGGAGGGTGAGAGGCTGGAATGAAGGTAGCTGGGAATGCGATAGGTAGATGAAGGTGTTGGGGGATGTGGTATGGTGATAGATGGGAAGGAATATAGGCAGGACAGTTCAAGAGGGCGACGCTGAATTGGAGGGTTGGATCTGGGATAAGGTGGATGGAGAGGAGATGAGGAAACTGCGACATTGATCTCGTGTTTGGAGGGTCCCAAGATGAGGCGTTCTTTCACCAGGCATCAGGTGATTAGAGATGGTGGTGGAGGTGGCCCAGGACTTGCATGTCCTTGGTGGAGTAGGAGGGGGAATTGAAGTGTTCGTCCACAGGTCGGTGAGGTTGTTTAGTGAGTGTCCCAGAGATGTTCTCCGAAATGTTTGACAAGTTGGCATCCTGTTGGGTGGCCCTGTTGGTAAGGGATGATATTTAGTCCCTTGCGCGGGGGGACCTAGAATCATGGGATGTAGAGTCAGTATGGATAGAGCTCAGAAATTCTAAAGGTAGAAAGACCCTCTTGGGAGTTATCTACAGGCCCCCAAACAGTAGTATGGATGTAGAGTGTAAGTTGAATAAGGAGCTGAAATTGGCCTGTCGCAAAGATGTTACTACAGTTGTTATTGGAGATTTCAACATGCAGGTAGACTGGGAGAATCAGGATGGTATTGGACCTCAAGAAAGAGACTTTGTGGAGTGCCTCTGAGATGGATTCTTAGAACAGCTGTTGCTGGAGCCTCCCAGGGAGAAGGCAATTCTGAATCTGGTATTGTGCAACGAACCAGAATTGATCAGGGACCTCGAAGTGAAGGAGCCATTAGGAGGTAGTGACCATAATACAATAATGGTCAATCTGCAATTTGAAAGGGAGAGGGTACAATCGGTAGTGACAATATTTCAGTTGAATAAAGGGAACTATGGAGCTGAGGGAGGAGCTGGCCAAAATTCAATGGTGCAATACCTTAGCAGGGATGACAGTGGAGGAACAATGGCAGATATTTCTGGGTATGATACAGAAGATACAGGATCAGTTCATTCCAAAAAGAAAGATAGATCCTATGAGGAGGCAGAGGTGGCCGTGGCTGACGAGGGAAGTTAAGAAACATATAAAGTTAAAAGAGAAAAAGTATAACATAACAAAGATGAGTGGGAAAACGGAAGACTGGGTAGCTTTTAAAGAACAACAGAGGATTACTAAGAAGGAAATACGCAGAGAAAAAATGAGGTACGAAGGTAAACTGGCCAAAAATATAAAGGAGGATAGTAAAAGCTTTTTTAGGTATGTGAAAGGGAAATAAATGGTTAAGACTAAAATTGGGCCCTTGAAGACAGAAACAGGGGAATATATTACGGGGAACAAAGAAATGGCAGAAGAGTTGAATTGGTACTTCAGATTTGTGTTCACTGGGGAAGACACAAGCAATCTCCCAGAGGTAACAGTGGTTGAAGGACCTGAACTTAAGGGAATTTATATTTGCCAGGAATTGGTGTTGGAGAGACTGTTAGGTCTGAAGGTTGATAAATCCCTAGGGCCTGATGGTCTCCATCCCTGGGTACTGAAGGAGGTGGCTCAAGAAATCGTGGATGCGTTGGTGATTATTTTCCAGAGTTCGATAGATTCGGGATCAGTTCCTGTGGACTGGAGGGTGGCTAATGTTGTACCACCTTTTAAGAGAGGATCGAGAGAGAAAGCAGGAAATTATAGACCAGTTAGTCTGACCTCAGTGGTGGGAAAGATGCTGGAGTCAATTATAAAGGATGAAATTATGACACATCTGGATAGCAGTAACAGGATAGGTCAGAGTCAGCATGGATTTATGAAGGGGAAATCATGCTTGACTAATCTCCTGGAACTTTTTGAGGATGTAACTCTGAAGATGGACAAGGGAGATCCAGTGGATGTAGTGTACCTGGACTTTCAGAAAACCTTTGATAAAGTCCCACATAGGAGGTTAGTGAGCAAAATTAGGGTGAATGGTATTGGGGGCAAAGTACTGACTTGGATTGAAAATTGGTTGGCTGACAGGAAACAAAGAGTAGTGATAAACGGCTCCCTTTCGGAATGGCAGGCGGTGACCAGTGGGGTACCGCAGGGATCAGTGCTGGGACTGCAGCTTTTTACGATATATATTAATGATATAGAAGATGGTATTAATAGTAACATTAGCAAATTTGCTGATGATACAAAGCTGGGTGGCAGGGTGAAGTGTGAGGAGGATATTAGATTACAGGGTGACCTGGACAGGTTAGGTGAGTGGACAGATGCATGGCAGATGCAGTTTAATGTGGATAAATGTATGGTTATCCACTTTGGTGGCAGGAACAGGAAGGAAGATTACTACCTAAATGGAGTCAAGTTAGGTAAAGGGACAGTACAAAGAGATCTGGGTGTTCTTGTACACCAGTCAATGAAGGCAAGCATGCAGGTATAGCAGGTAGTGAAGAAAGCGAATAGTATGCTGGCCTTCATAACAAGAGGGATTGAGTATAGAAGCAAAGAGGTTCTGCAGCTATACAGGGCCCTGGTGAGACCGCACCTGGAATATTGTGTGCAGTTTTGGTCTCCAAATTTGAGGAAAGACATTCTGGTTATTGAGGGAGTGCAGTGTAGGTTCACAAGGTCAACTCCTGGAATGGCAGGACTATCTTATGTTGAAAGATTGGAGCGACTGGGCTTGTATACCCTTGAGTTTAGAAGACTGAGAAGGGATCTGATTGAGACATAAGAATATTAGAGGATTGGACACTCTGGAGGCAGGAAACATGTTTCCGCTGATGGGTGAGTCCCAAACCAGAGGACACAGCTTAAAAATAAGGGGTAGGCCATTCAGGACAGATGAGGAGAAACATCTTCACCCAGAGACTGGTGGGTGTGTGGAATGTTCTGCCCCAGAAGGCAGTGGAGGCCCAGTCTGTGGACTCGTTTAAGAAAGAGTTGGATAGAGCTCTCAAGGATAGTGGAATCAAGGGTTATGGAGATAAGGCAGGAAAAGGATACTGATTGAGGATGATCAACCATGATCATAATGAATGGTGGTGCAGGCTCGAAGGGCAGAATGGCCTACTCATGCACCTATTGTCTATTGTTCTCCCTAATGTAGAGGACACCACTTCGAGAACAATGGACACAGTAGATGACATGTGTGGAGGTAGAGGTATATACAGCTCTGTAAAACCCTGGTTAGACCACACTTGGAATATTGTATCCAGTTCTGGTCACCACATTATAGGAAGGATGTCGATGCTTTAGACATGGTGCAGAGGGGATTCACCAGGATGCTGCTTGGATTGGAGGGCTTGTCTGATGAAGAAAGATTGAGTGAACTCAGGCTTTCTGCACTGGAGAGAAGATGGCAGAGAGGTGACTTCATAGAGATGTACAAGGTAATGAGAGGCATAGATAGACAGCCAGAGACTTCTCCCCAAGATAGAAATGACTGTGACGAGGGATCATAATTTTAAGGTGATTGAAGGAAGGTATAGGGGAGATGTCAGTAGTTCTTTACGCAAAGGTGGGGGTGCGTGGAATTCACTGCCAGTGGGGATAGGAGAGTTAGAGACATTAGGAACACTTAAGCATATGGATGGCAGTGTATTGAAGGTTGTGTAGATTAGGTTGACCTTAAATTAAGATAAATGCTCGGCACATCATGAGCCGAAGGGCTTGTACTGTGCTGTTCTATATTCTACAACCTATGGTTAGGATTTCAAATGTGTTCCCTCTTGGATAGAAAAAGCAGATTTAATAATAATCTTCAAAAGGAACTTGAATAAAATTACACAGAAATAGGAAGCTATATGGGATTACCAATGACTGGGAGAAAGTGAGGACTGCAGATGTTGGAGATCAGAGCTTAAAAATGTGTTGCTGGAAAAGCTGTGCTTTACCAATGACTTGGTTGATCTTGAAAGGTGCTGTTATTAAAGTTGGTGGATCAAATGGACTACTTCTATGTTGTTCTGACATTGAATAATTCAATTTTTTTGCAATATTGATGGTACAATGTCTTCCATGAGAAGTCCATCAAATGAGAAAGCTTCACCTTTCTGATCAAAGACTTAACAGTAGCAATAACGAATGAATCAACCAATATGCTTAAAATAGCTAAAGCACTAAGTCGTACACAAAAAATAAATTTATTTACAGCATTTATAGATCTGCATTTCCATTTGCAGATTCTATTTTCAATTGAACTGAAGTTTGAACACCTTGCATGAGTCATGTAACATTATAAAAGAGAAGTATAAACTAGCAATCAACTTGCGATGAGGTGGTGAAGGAAGACCCCATATTGAAGGAACTAGACCGACTGAATCAATGGTATAAATAATAATGCAGACAAATTAGTCAACTGTTGGGAATTTCTGTTCACCTCATGGATGTGCCTTTAACACAGTTAAATTCCAGGAGTATCAGACAATTTTCAACAGGCACTCAAGTCACTCCTACTGTTACAAAGCAAAATACTGTGGATGTTGGAAATCTAAAATAACAATGGGCACTGACAATACTCAGTTGGCACTCTTTCATTCTCCCAGTTTCTCTGTTGCATCAGTTCTGATGATACACTATTAGCTTTCATGCTTATGCTACCAATGCCTTCCTTTCCCCTTAAAGATTTCCTTCCTGCTTGTCCTCAGAAGAACAAGATTCTTTGTCCTTGCCTTTCACCTCATCAGCCTTCGGATTTAAAGAATCGCTCTGCTACTAAAGTGCAGACCAACAATAAACAAATGTTGATCCTATCCACCTCAATGAGCCTGCCAAAGAGGACACTGATCTATTCCCCTAATGCTCCACTTCCTTCCATGCAAATGAAAGAGTTGGAACATATGCCTTTTCATCTCTAATATTCAAGGCATCAAACCCTCCATTCCAGTAAAGTGATATACCACTTTCAATTTAACATAGTGTGTGCTGTGGTCAGTTTGCTGGTTTGCAATGTAGAGGGATTCCAACAGAATGGGTTCATTGCTGCACTGGCTGAGGTTGCCATTGAAGGACTCTCCTTCTCAACCTTTCTCCTCACCTCAGGCATGGTGACCCTTAGGTTAAACTACCACCAGTCATCTCTCTTTCTGATGAGAGAACAGTCCTATGGTCCTCTGGGACTGTTGCAATTTTACCTTTTTACAGCTTACTGCTCATGTTAGAGCCTCTTTTATATTTGAAAGACTAACTGCAGTTCCCAGGTAACTGGTTTGTTGAACACATTCAGTCCACAAAACATGACCTAGATTTCGGATGGTCTGCCATTTTAATTCTAACCCATTATCATTGATTTTGGAGTCTTACACCAGAGCTTCCCAAAGAGAGGCCAGGAACTAAAATTCTGGGGTCATGAGATCTGAAGTAATGACTGCTCTGGAATTTTGATCAAGGTACAATAACCAAGCTTTCCTCTAACAGGCCCTTGTTTTCAGTTCTCACTAAGGGATCACAAAAATTTAATTCTCAAAATGGGGTCACAATAGGCAAAAAGCTTGGAAAATGCTGTCATACAGTTCCAATGAAGTTCAATGCAAGGGAGGTCACCTTACCTTTGATTGGACTTTCACAAGTTCCTGGATTTAAGATGAAGTTCAATAATTTCAGATAATTCTTTTTTGGATGGCAGTTGTAGATATTAATATTGCTATTCTCATTTAAAACTTCCCTAGACCGATGCTTAATTTCTTACTTGTCCCATTAGTGTTACCTTTTACGTTGCATCATCCCTTGTCATTTAATTTCTTCTGTTTTTATCCCATCAGACATTTCCCTTACTCTTTCTCCATCTAATGCCCTGTGTTTCATTAAAGTGCTACACCTCTAACTTTATCTAGTACTGACAAAAGTAACTGACCTGAAATATTAACTGTTTCTGGCTCCACAGATGCTACCTGGCTTTCCTATGTATTTCTAGCATTTTTGACTTCTAAGTTTCTGTGGCACTTGGCAAACACATGACACCTGGGTATCTATCATTGTAGCATCCTGCCATAAAATACATTGGATGACCATGACAGGTGAAGATATTGGAAACCATCACAATTTCGCAATTCACTGACTATAGGCAGTGTGTTGAATCAAAATTAGTGATGCCGAACAGACCATAGGAAATGGGAGCAGAATTACGCCATTTGGCCCATTTAGCCTGCTTCACCGTTCTCAACCCCATTCTCCTGCCGACTTTTATCTACAGGTTCGGCAGTAGTAAGAATCAACTCTGCATGTTATACAAAAAAAAGTTTTACTTTTATGGTTTGAAGAGGATCATGAAAAGTTGCAACATGTCGTTCTGTGGAAATCAGTCTTTGGTTATGGGTCAGCTTGCAAGTGTAGATCCTTTAGTATACAAACATTATCTCTTATATTGATTAACTAATCAAAGAACATTCTCTTCACCCATTGACAGAAAAGTAATTGTCAATATGTTAGCCAATTGCTTTGATTGGTGAGCATTTGAATCATTAAACACCATTTTTATACCACAACATTACATTAGAACAGTATTACAATCTGAAAAGCCCAGACCCACATTTGGAGATTACTCACTCCACAAGAGCAGCACCATTTACACAAGGCCATAAATTCAATCTGACTGAATTATTTTCTAACATAAACAGGAGTTAATTTTTCACATTAATTTCTCTGAAGAGAATCAACATAATGGAATGTGGCGCCCAGTGCCCAACTGCTTTCAACACCATTGATCTTCCTGGCGAGCTGTAACAAGAGTCACAAATAATTTCAGATTAGAAATTATTGTCAATGAATTACAATAGGAACACTAAAAACGTATTAATTTTATGAAGTTGTTCAAACTTACCTTCAAAACTGCATCTTTCTGAAAACCAAGTTCTTCTAGCAATACAGTTATGTACACGAGATCCATGCAAAGAAATGGTTTATCTGTTGATTCAGATTCCATACCCTGACACACTAAATAAAGAAACAAATGAATTTTACTTATATGGACTATCTGACTTATGACAACAGTTAGCTCAGATACTTATCAACTTTCAGTATGTTACACAGTCACTGCAAACAAGTTCAGAAGTTCATGTGGAGGATAGTATTTCATCTCAATATAAAGGGAGTACACCTGAAGAAATAATATCCTGCTTGTAATAGCTGAAACAACATTCACAGTATGACAGTATCATGAGATGAAAAATATTCTTGCAGCTGTAAATAATTAATGCACAAAAGTGAAAGACATATGTTGAATAATTCAAAGCTTTTTGCTTTTGCTGCATACAAATTAAAATTCTGTGGCAACATTTCTGCTGCTCCTTCCCCTCTGGTAATCTTAATAGTCCTTCAATAATATTTAAAGAAAAAAATTGAACTTCTGATTTCTCCCCTCACTCTTGACAATTTCTTGCCCACCTGGATGTTAGAATGCTGCATGATTGTAAGCATGTAAGCAGTGGTGGAAAATGTCTTTGCATTATTTAACTATAGAAAATGTTGCAGTGGAGTTCAAACATTTCCTCAACAATGTCCACAATGTATTTTCATGCGTGAAAGCTGAGTATTAAAGGCTGACAAGTTCGCTTGCCTACAAGCCTGCATTTAAATAGCTGTGGAAATAATGGTTGCAATGAATTTAATCTGGTATTCCAAGATTCTGGACAGGCCCCAAGGATTGAAAACTGCAAATGTAACATCTCTATTCAAGAGGCGAGGAAAACAGAAAGTTAGTCTGATATCTGTCATTAGCAATATGCTAGAATTTATTAAGGAACATTAAAAAATCAAACAGTGTCAACATGGTTTGGTGAAAAGGAAATGATGTCTAACAGATTTAAAATATTTGAATATGTAACAAGCGGTATAGATGAGGGGAACCAGTAGATATAGTGTATTTGGATTTTCAAAACATCTGATAAGATACAAGGTTGCTTTATTGCTGCTAACAGGGAATAAAATAAAGATAAACAGGCCATTTTCAGGTAAACTGCAATTAATGGGGTGTCACAGAGATCAGTGCAGGATCTCAACTATTTACTGTCTATGTTAATGATGTCATTGAAGGGGCCAACTGTACTGCCAAACATTTAAGGTTACACAAACATAGAAACACCAAAAGTTTATGCAGAAGTAGGCCATTTGGTCCTTCAAGCTTGCTCTGCCATTCAATAAGGCTAATCTTCCAACTCAGTACAATGTTCCCATTTCTGTGCATATCCTTGATCCCTTTAGTACTTAGAATATATCTAAATCTTTCTCGAAAGTCTTCAGTGTTTTGGCCTCAACAGTTTCCTGTGGCAGAGAATTCCACAAGTGCACTACTTTCTGGGTGAAGAAATTTCTCATCTGTCCTAAACAGCCTAGCCTTATCTTCAAACTGTGACCCCTAGTTCCAATTCTCTTGTCATCCTTGTTGCATCTACCCTGTCCAACCCTGTTAGAATTCTATACATTTCTATGAGATCCACACCTCTGCACCCCTCAACCCAATTTTTCTAAATTCTAGTGGATATAGTCCTAATCGATCTAGTCTCTCCCTGTACAGGAGTTCTGCCATCCCAAGAATTAGTCTACAAAACCTTCTTTGCACTCCTGTCAATCGCAAGAGCATCCTTTCTTAGACAAGGAGACCAAAACAGCGTACAATATTGCAGGCATGGTCTGCCCTATACAGTGCAGCAAGACATCCCTGCTCCTGTTTTTGAATCTTCTTGCCACGAAAGCCAACATATTGTGTGCCTTCTTCGCTGACTGCACCTCCATGCTTACTTTCAATGACTGATGCACAAGGACACCCAGGTCTCATTGCACTATCTCCTTCCCCATATTACTGGCATTCAGATAATAATTTGCCTGTCTATTTTTGCTACTATAGTCCATAACCTTACATTTACTCATATTTTGTCAATTTAGTTTACTTGTCCAAATAAGAGACGTCTCTGCATTCTCCTCAGAGCATACCCTCCACCCAACTTTGTCTCTTCTTCAAACTTGGAGATATTCCTCATTTAAATCATTAACATATATTGTGAACAGATTAAATATATATTGTGAAAAGCGGAATTGCAAAAAAAAATCCCGTGGGACCCCACTATCCATTGCCTGCTGCTTGGAAAAAGGCCCTTAATTCCTATTGTTTCCTAGAGGTGTGGATCTCCAATCAGTTCTTAATCTATTTCAGTACATGACTTCCAAACCCATGCATTTTAATTTTGCATGCTAATCTTGTGTAGGACCTTATCAAAAGCCTTCTGAAAATCCAAGTAAACCCCATCCACTAACTGCCCTTATCCACTCTATTAGTTACATCCTCAAAAAATTACAGCAGATTTGTGAAGCACAACTTTCCCTTCGTAAATCCACGCTGACTGTACAATTTTATCATGATCTTCCAAGTGCTCTGCTATTACATATTTTACAATGGATTCTAGCATTCTTCTCACTACTGATGTAAAGCTAACTGACCCATAATTTGCTGTTTTCTCTTTGCCTCCCTTCTTCAATAGTGGGGTTGCATTAGCAACCCTCCAATCCACAGGGACTGTTCCAGAGTCTGTAGAATTTTAGAAGATGACCACTAAAACATCTGCTATTTCTAGGGACACTTTTTAGTACTCTGGAATGAAGGTTATCAGGCCCTGGGTATTTATCTACCTTGAAGTCCACTGGTTTCCCCAATAATATTTCCCTACAAATAATATTATTTTAAATTCCTCCTTCCCATTTGACCATGTGTTACCCATTATAGATTATTAGATTAGACTACTTACAGTGAGGAAACAGGCCCTTCAGCCCAACAAGTCCACACCAACTCTCCAAAGACCAACCCACCCAGACCCATTCCCTTACATTTACCCCTTCACCTAACACTACGGGCAATTTAGCATGGCCAATTCACCTAACCTGTACATCTTTAGACTGTGGGAGGAAACCGGAGCACCCAGGGGAAACCCACATAGACACGGGGAGAATGTGCAAACTCCACACAGACACAGTTGCCAGAGGCGGGATTTGAACCCGGGTCTCTGGCGCTGTGAGCGGCAGCAGTGCTAACCACTGTGCCACCGTGGATATTAGGATATTATTGGTGTCTTCCTCTGTGAAGACAGAACTAAAGTATTTAATTGGTCTGTCAACTGCTTGTGCCCCATTATAAAATCCCTGTTTCTGATTGTAGGTGATCGACATTTGCCTTGACTAATCTTTTTCTCTCCACATTTCACTCTGAGGTATGCATACCCTAGTCCTAGTCTGTCCTACGAATCGAAACATCATCTCTCTGTCCACTCTATCCAATCCTCTCAGTATCCTGTAAGTTTCCTGGTACTATTCCTTAGACAATGATGAAAAAGATCAAAGCAAAGGCTTGGCAATCACCTCCCTGACTTCCTAGAGAATCCGAGGATAATTCCCACCTACCCCCGGGGTTTATCTATTTTCACACTTTTCAGAATTTCTAATACCTTCTCCTTGTGAACCTCAATCCCATCTAGTCTCATAGCCTGTTTCTCAGTATTCTCTTCCACAACATTGTCTTTTCCCAGTGTTGAATACTGATGAAAAATGTTCTTTTAGCACTTCCCCTATCTCCTCTGACTCCATGCACAACTTCCCATTGTCCTTGGTTGGTCCTAATCTCTCTCTAGTCATTCTTTTATCCCTTATATATCTATCCGCCAACAATTTCTCATGTCCCCTCCTTGCTCATCTTAGCTCTCTCTTTAGGTCTTTCCTAGCTACCTTGTAACTCTCAATCACCCTAACTGAGCCTTTACATCTCATCCTAACATAAGTCGTCTTCTTCCTCTTGACAAGAGATTCAACTTCCTTAGTAAACCACGGCTCCTGCACTCCTCTGTCTGACAGGTACATACTTACCAAGGACACAGTAGGTGTTCCTTAAATAAGCTCCACATTTCTACTGTAACCATCCCCTGCAGCTTCCTTCCCCATCCTATGCATCCTAAATCTTGTCTAATTGCATCGTAATTGCATTTCCCCCAGCTGGAGCTCTTGCCTTCCGGTGTATACCTATCCCTTTCCATTGCTAAAGTAAACATAACCAAATTATGGTCACTATCACCAAAGTGCTCACCTACCTCCAAACCTAACACTTGGCCAGGTTCATTAGTCAGTATCAAACCTAATGTGGCCTCACTACACACTGTGTCAAAATAATCCTCCTGCAAACAATGGCCAAAAACTGACCCCATCTAAAAGTACTTGAACTATAGTATTCCCAGTCGAGAGTGTAGTGCTGGAAAAGAACAGCGAGCAGCAGGAGAATCGATGTTTTCGGGCATAAGCCCTTCATCAGGAATCCTGATGAAGAAGAACTTATGCTTGAAAAGTCTATTCTCCTGCTCCTTGGATGCTGCCTGACCTGCTCTGCTTTTCCAACAACTCACTCTCGACTCTGATCTCCAGCATCAGTAGTCCTCATTTTCTACCGTAGTATTCCCAATAAATATTTGGGAAGTTGAAGTCCCCCATAACAACTGCCCTGTCACTCTCGCTCCTATCGAGAATCATCTTTGCTTTCCTTTCCTCTAAATCTTTGGAACTATTTGGAGGCCTATAGAAAACTCCTAACAGGATGACTTCTCCTGTCCTGTTTCTAATCTCTTGTCCTTGACTAACAACGCCATACCCCCACCTCTTTTCCCATCTTCTCTGTTCTTACTGAAACATCTAGATCCTGGAGCCTGCAACAACCATTCTTATCCCTGCTCTACTCATGTCTCTGAAATGGCCACAACATTGAAATCCCAGGTACCAACCCATGCTGCAAATTCACCCACCTTATTCCAGATGCTCCTGGCGTTAAAAATAGATATACTTCAAAACAACTTTTTGCTTGCCAATGCCTTCTTGCAACCCTGAAACCTTATTTTGGACTTCCCTATTCTTGACTTCCTCTATACTCGAATTACAATTTAGGTTCCCATCCCCCTGCTGAATTAGATTAGATTCCTTACAGTGTGGAAACAGGCCCTTCGGCCCAATCAGTCCACACCGACCCTCCGAAGAGTAACCCACACAGACCCACTTCCCCTCTGACTAATGCACCTAACACTATGGGCAATTTAGCATGGTCAAATCACCTAACCTGCACATCTTTGGACTGTGGGAGGAAACAGGAGCACCCAAAGGAAACCCACTCAAACATGGGGAGAATGTGCAAACTCCACACAGGCAGTCGCCCAAGGCTGGAATCGAACCCACCTGAAGAGCATTAGCAAATTTCCCCCAAGAATATTGGTACCCCTCTGGTTCAGGTGAAGACCATCTTGTTTGTAAAATGTTTGTAACAACTGGGCAGGTACAATAACAGATAAATCATACATGCATTTCACCTATGTTGACAATGCTCCCTTCCCTTCAAATGTAATTAAAATTGAAACTAAGACAACAATGTAGATCCATAAATATAGCTTTGTTCTGGGATGAGCGAATCCTTTTGAATGATAAATTTACCAAGAGCAATGCCAGGTATACAATAGCATAATGTGCAACTTTAACTTTATTTTTCAGGGTTCATTTAGATATAGTAACATACATTATTCTAGTGCCTATACAAAATCATGTGATGTACTAAAAGCACTATCTTCATTCTGCAAGTGAATAATGCATTGTCTCTTTGGATTAAACAAGCACACTCTTGAAGGGGCCAAAATGATCTTAGCGTAACCCACCAATTAGTCATAGAGATGTACAACATGGAAGCATACCCTTCGGTCCCGCTCGGTTATGCCGATTGGATATCCTAACCTAATCTAGTCCCATCTGTCAGCACTGGTCCATATCCCTCTAAACCCTCCCTATTCATATACCCATCCAAATACCTCTTAAATGTTGCAATTGTACCAGCCTCCACCACTTCCTCTGGCAGCTCATACATGCACCACCCTCTGCGTGAAAAAGTTACCACTTTTATATCTTTCCCCTCTCACCCTAAATCTGGACTTCTGGACTCCCCCAACCCAGAGACAAGATCTTGTCTATTTATCCTATCAATGCCCCTCATGATTTTATAAACCTCTATACGGTCACCCTCAGCCTCTGACGCTCCAGGGGAAACAGCCCCAGCCTGTTCAGCCTCTCCCTATAGCTCCCTGTTTTCCCTGGAGCGTCAGAGGTGGAGGAGTGATCTTATAGAGGTTTACAAAATTATGAGGGGCATGGATAGGGTAAATAGGCAAAGTCTTTTCCTTGGGGTCAGGAAGTCCAGAACTAGAGGGCATAATTTTAGGGGGAGGGGGGAAAGATATAAAAGAGACCTACAGGGCAACAGAGGATGGTACGTGTATGGAATGAGCTGCCAGAGGAAGTGGTGGAGGCTGGTATAATTTCAACATTTAAGAGGCATTTGGATGGGTATATGAATAGGCAGGGTTTGGAGGGATATGGGCCAGGTGCTGGCAGGTGGGACTAGATTGGGTTGGGATATCTGGTCAGCATGGACGGGTTGGACCAAAGGGTCTGTTTCCGTGCTGTACATCTCTATGACTCTAAGCCAAAATGGAACACAATAACAATGGAGATGAAGACATAACCAGGTATTCCATATGATGGTAGGGTCTACTTATTGAATAATTAATACTCCACAATTTTGGGATTCAAAATGCAAGGAAAATTTTAGCAATATCAATTCTTTGCATTCAAGTAGTTAATGCCACCAGTCGAAATGACTTAGCAAGTGAATGCAGAAGTTCACCTTTATTGAATATGCTAGTACACTACTTTGTTGTATTACAATCTATATATAATTGTCCTTGGAAAAGTAACTTACTCAAGTCATCTGGATAATTAAAACACTCAGTTCAAGGATACTTGTGGTTGTGGCCTTTACAACATTAATAGATAAATTCATGCTGCTAGCTACTTTTGTACAATTCTTACCATGTCTGGCTGCTTTTCCATAATCCTCAATCTTTAAAGTCCCTCCTTTCTCTTCATCTAAAACAAAAACAGAATTTATTAAATCAGAAAGTCCATGAAGAGATTAAAGATGTATTTAATTATATTTACTATTTCAATTTATATTCTAGTCCCTCCCTCAGCCATAACCCCCCCCAGCATATGGACATTGTAGCATCAAAGACTACTCGAGACTCTCAATTCTGCACCTCAGTGTACTAGGTTTTGCAAGTAGTGGGATGGGGAACAGTCCACACACTGATGCTTTGGTGTCTCATGTAATGTAAGTGCTGGTGTAGATAACATAACCACAGACAAACCTAATCTCATTCAATACTAATCCTAATTTTACAGCAGATGTCTCCAACTAGCCATCAGAAGTATAATCCTTGGGTTAATTTGAGATTGAAGGGGAAATTCAGACTAACAATTGAGGAAGAGATTGATTACAGGTTAAAGTTGGATGGATTGGGAGAGAGAAAAAAATATTGACAGATCACAGGACAGAGCCGGTGATGATGAGTTAGCACAGGTTGAGGGGCCATATTCAGCTTACTTAAGGAGCAGGGAAGTCAAAGGGAGCACTCCTGCGAGTCCTGACCCACAAGAGGGTCAACAAAAAGCACTTTCTGAAGCCAATTGCTCCAGTCTCTGTTTAGCAGCTAGGTTTTCCAAGTATTTGAAAATATCAAACTATCTCCCCATATGGAGACCCTGCACTTAGATTAGATTACTTAGTGTGGATACAGGCCCTTCGGCCCAACAAGTCCACACCGACCCGCCGAAGCGCAACCCACCCAAGACCTATTCCCTTACATTTACCCCTTTGCCTAACACTACGGACAATTTAGCATGGCCAATTCACCTAACCTGCACATTTTTTGGACTGTGGGAGGAAACCAGAGCACCCGGAGGAAACCCACGCAGACACGGGGAAAATGTGCAAACTCCACACAGTCGCCTGAGGTGGGAATTGAACCCAGGTCTCTGGTGCTGTGAGGCAGCAGTACTAACCACTGTGCCACCATGCCGCCACTCCTCCTTTGCTTGAGAGAATCTAATTTAGCATCAAAACTTTCACATCAATATGGCAATGATGTGCTACCTCACAGGATACTTAATTTACTTAAATTAGACTATCAAGGCAACTCTACTTAAATTAGTCACAAACACTTACCAATAAGTCCAACATCAACTGCTCTATCATAGTAGTAGGAAAATGCATAAAATGACAGACTCCCCACTTCTTCAGGTTTATGCATTTTTCTGTAGAGTATTTTTTCTACCCTTGCATAACAGGAATCATAGATGGGTTCTCCTAGAAGCAAAGAGGGGAAAAAAATGAGCTTGGAAAATCAGCTTCAGATTTCACAGATAACAAAAAAAAGTAAGAATACTTCCAGATATACAGTTTGAAAATGGTGTAGGAAAAATTGAAGACCAGATGTTTCAACACAGAGGAATTCAATTACAGAATTACCAGCAGGCAGGTGGGAGGAATAAATCTCATTTACTGTCCTTAGGAATAAAGAATATCAGTTTTGGCTACAGAGTGGTTTGTATGTCCCAAATTGCAAGAGGATAACAAGGTATGTAAAATTTGATCTGGCAACTCTTTCCTTATCTATTTAAGCAGTCAGTTTATATCCAAGTTTCAATTATTAATTGCACAGTGCAATTCTGGAAGCTCAAACAGAACAATGTTCTATTGTCTCACACACACAACCAAATACATTTGCTTTACTGACTGAACATTTTCAATCCTGGAATGATTAAATCCTAAGCAGCATCAAGCTTTGTAGACAGATGTAAATGAATCGTTACTTCACCCTGCTTCTGTTTCAAAACCGATCAACTGTAACCTAAACATTATGGACATATTATTTCAGTCCATATGTTCCTCCCTCATAACTCAGTGGAAAGGGGTAATCACATTTCAGACACGAAATTCAGTACCATTTAATGAATGCATAACTGAAAGAGAGATACATTAATTAACCTGTTATACATTTACAAGAACACAAGTTGATCAGTTAGTTCCTGAAATCCATTTCACCATTCAATTAGATCAGGGTTGTCCAGTTTCTCAGCTTCATTTACCTGCCTTGATTCCCAGTCTGGGGAAAGCATAGCGAATTGGTTCCTAAGAGCTGACATAGGGACAATGTGCCAAACGGTTTCCTTTCAGTACTGTAAAATTCTGTATTAGTTCACTATTTGTTAGTTTGCCACAGTATGAGGTGGTTGACAAGCGAAAAATCAAATGCAATTAAATAGACACTTACCTGATTTCTGTCCTTTAACATTGTAAACAATTTCAGCATGCTTCCATTCTGCTTTATAGTCTGGTGATAAGCAAGAACTTACAAGCTCTTGCCCTTCCTCAGCTGCAAGTGAGAACACAATAAAAGGACAGCATACTTCCAAAATCAGAATGTTACAATTGAACTGCACTTTTGCAGACTCCTTAAATAATGTGATTGCTAAATTTATTTGGAATATTTAATGAATATCATTACATTAATTTGTGCATTTTATTTTGTTCAGTCCATGCATAAAACAAAGTGTCAAAGATCCACAAAGTTTGTACTCTTCTGCAAAACCCTACTGTAACTCTCTAGCAAGCTTAATGTCTACAAGTCAGATAACTGCATAACGTTATAGAGTCATAGATATCTACAGCACAACAAAAGGCCCATTGAGTTTGCACCATCATAAACCACTTATGCAAAGCTATTTTTCTGCACTTGGCCCATAGTCTTGTATGCCTTGGCATCGTAAGTGCCTGAAATGTCATGTCTGAAATGCTATGAGGGTTTCTGCCTCTACCACACAGGCAAAGACTTCCAGATTCCTACCAACTCTAGGGTAGAAAGCTTTTCCTCACGTTTCCTCTAAACCTTATCTTAAATCTAAGACCCCTGGTCACTGAGCCCTTCATTGAAGGGAAAGGTTTCTTGTTTACCCTATCTAAATGCCCTCAATTTGAAAAATTTAAATCACATCCCCTCTCAACTTCCTCTTTTGTAAACTCTCCAGCCCAGGAAACATCCTATTCTATTTCCTCTGTACCCTCTCCAGTGCTATCACTTCTCTCCCATATAATGTGGATTCCAGAAGAGCACACAATAGTGTTAGCTGCAGTTAAACCAGCATTTTTTGCAGTTCCAGCATCACTTCCTTGCTTTTAACCTCAATGCATCAGCTAAGAAAGGCAAGTAGACCATATGCCTTTGTAATCACTTCTTCCATTCATCCTGATTTAACATTCTAAACAGTGCTATCTTTTGCCAATTTTCAAGTATTGCACTATGTAAAAGTTACAAATAACCTGAATTCAAAACTGATTAGATGGATAGCCTGTGACCTACATTTGTGCAATGTTGTCAATCTTTCCAGTCATTCTTGGTGTTAATTTCATACTTATTATATCCTTCATGAAGAGAAACAGCTTACTTTTCCGGTCAATGACCTTTCATCAGACATGGGAGAAGTTACAGATGTAATAAAATTTGACAAAGAGGTGGATGAGACAAGGACAAAAGGAATGTGTGAGAGAGGGAAGACAGGAAAGATTGAATGATGGTAGCTTGTCCAATATGGCCAAAGAGAATGGCGATGGGGCAAGAAAGGAAAACAAGATGTGCCTAAAGCAGGTGAAACGTGCAAAGAACAGGAAACAAAATCTGAAATTGTTGAATTCTGTTGTGGTCTGGAAGGCTGTAAAGTCCCTAACTGGAAGCTGAGGTGTGTTCCTCAATCTCATATTGAGCCTCATGGAAGGCCATCAAACTGAGGACAGAAATGTCAGTATGAGAGTAAGTTGGAGAATTAAAAGACAGCCTATAGATTATCAGTTGGTTAACCTATTACCATAAAGAGACACAGAGAAGTCAAGCAAGGGAAAAGCCTAAGATGGATAGTGTGAAATCGAGAGAAGGGTGAAAAGTAGAAGTTGAGGAACTTTTCCAATTCAGAATGAGTAGTTAACAAATACAGAAATCAAAGTATTGGTCAAAAAAAATGTTGAGGGAGAAGACCCAACTAGGACTGTAAAATGCAATGTTTCACATTTCCTATTTTAAAAAATGGCAGCCTTGGCTAGTAAAATGAATTAAAGGAGAAATTGTTCAATGAGATGAAAAGGTCAGACAAAGGAGAGGGCAGTACTCGTGAGAAACTGGTTGAGCCTCAGTGAAGGAAGTAGTAGAGAACCCTTAGACTGTCCTGGTTTGGGTTGCAGGTGTGAAGAGTTTGGATATTCATCGTGAAGAAATGATTATTAGGACCAGGAAATTGAAAACTGTTAAAATGATAGAGGGCAATCAAAAGAACCATGGATATAAATGTAGAGAGACCGGACAAGGAAAGAAAAAGATGGAGTCAAGAGTAGGATAAAATTAGCTTAGTGTGGCTGAACTGGAGAAGCAGTAGCATAATGGTAATGTCAATGGTCTAGCATTCAAGATTCCCCAGTGTCCTGGGGAGTGTATTCAGTAAATCTGGAATAAAGAACTGGCTCAATGATGGCCATGTCACCACTGTCAATTGTTGTAAAAACCCATCTAGTTCACAAATACTCATTAGAGAAGGAATCCTTACTTGGTCGGGCCTACAGGACTACGTGATTGGTGTTGTATAGGTGTACATATGGTTGACTCTTAATTGCATTCTGGCCAGTTAGGGAGGGGCAATAAATGCCAGCCTAGACAGTGAAGCAGACATCCCATGCATGAATAAAGCAGCACAGAAATGGTGGGGCAGTTCTGCTTATTGATATTGGGAAGGAGGTAGAGACTTGTTATTTTAATTCTCTACCTTGCTCTCATATTGGTCTTGCCCTTGACTAATGCACTGGCCTAGTGAAGCTCAACATTATCTTAAGTAGTAGCCCCTCATCTTTTGATTAGGCACTTTACAGTCTTCCAAACTCTATGTTGAGTTCAACAATTTCAAACCATAAACTGTCTTCCCATTTTCTTGTGTTTTGCTTGCATGCTTTGGCTTTTCTCTTATTTTTGTTTTGGACAGTACCATACCTTATTTCTTTTCTTGTCCCAATACCATTCCCTTTGACCATGTAAAATTAATTCTTGGCATTCATTCACCTGTCTTCTACTCTATCACAGATTTCCTTTTGTCCCTGTCTATTACTTAAATCCTGTTACCTTTTTCCACTTATCATAAAATGTACGTAATCTGAAATGTGTACTCAGTTTCTCTTTCCACAGATGCTGCTAGATCTGCTATTTTCAAGATTTTCTATTCTTGCCAGTACTGACTTTGTCACCTCAGATACAAATGATGTAATCTATTTTTCCAAAACCCCACCATCGAACAGGTGCCACAAGAACAGGTAGTTCTCACTGAAAAAATGGGCAATTTGGTAACAATGGAGCTGGTATAGCAAAAACAGAACTGTACGGCACAAGGTTTGTTGACCGATTACAAGGTTATTTGAAAGCAACTTAAAAAAAAATTCATTTTGCAAATGTTGCGCACAAAGCTAGCATTCCTCAACACCCCAGGGGGTAGTAGTGGACGTCATCTTCTTGAAATGCTGCTGGTTGAGTGGTGAAGATATGCCCACAGTATTGTTAAATAAGAATTTGAGAAGTTTGACTCAATGATGACAAAGGAATAGCAATATAGGTCAGAGCTAGAATAGTACATGACATGTAGTTGGGTGGTGTTCCCACAAGCCAGTGTAAATGTGCTAACTTCATGCACAAGTCCTAGGCCCTTCTATAATGTTGGGAAGGAAAAGTGTCAGAGGCAGAGGATTACAGTAGATAAGAAAGGGGGTGAGGGAGAATTAGCTATGCAGCTTCCAGCACTCCCACTGTCCTTTACCTTATGGAATAAAGCAGGCTTAAGTAGTCTTACTTTGAGCAATTACTGGTGTTCACCTTGAAAAATAAGGAAGTGTGAGTTAAGCTAACTTACATGGTCTACCTTCAGTTCCTCCTAAAATCGCCAGTCTTGCTGACATCAAGCCAAATCCTAGGTAACTGAAAATGGAAAACAATGAGTGAAATATATGACAGTAAACTGATTGCCAACACAAAACTCTATTGTTTTTAATATTAATAGATGTTCTAATGAGCTGCTGTCCTTCTTGAAGGATGAGCAGCTACCCACTTACTCTACTCCACTTATTCTATTAGATAATCCCTTTCTAATATTAAATCATAGCCTACTTAAAAAGTTATAAATTTTGCTTACACAGTTGGTTACCTGTGAAAAAATTAATAATATTTGATTCTACAATGAACTTAGGGGTTTCTAAGTTTAACTTCCCCTTAAACATGTTAGACAATTGCTTCACTCTCTGATAGAATCCAAAGTTTGTTCAATCTTCCCTTTCTTTTGTTCTCTCTAGCTGTTGCTTAATTTCTTTGTAGAAATGGTTGCACCTGAAATATGCAGATGGATCTTAGTAGCTGTTTTTATATGGCAGTGCCCTGTCATCTGTGTTGGGGGCACAGATTGAAAATATAAAGTTATCGAATAACTGCACAAACAAATGGTTTAACAGACAGACAATGCACCAGATGTCCATCCTATCTTTCAGAACATAGATCCAGACATTGCAGCTAATTTCTAACATGTTTCAGCATCTTGTACCTTCTATTTAGTAGGTACATATGAAGGCATTATACTATACTGTACACATCCCTACTGCCCATCCTGTGAATTTTGTTTCTGTTTTCAACCTGAAGATTGCACTATTCAGTAAAACATATTTCACGTGAAGAGTTTTTAAAGATATTATAGATTAAAAATATTGCATGAAAATGTACTGACACCTTAGTGAAGTGATTAACTCAACAGAGAAAGGAATTTGATCAGGATTTCCTCAAATAAAATTAACAAAATTGTGTGTGCAGCTATTCGATAACTTTATATTTTAGCTACTAAGATCCATCTGCATATTGCAGGTGCAACCGTAATGCAGGTGCACCAACAGTGACAGGAGTAGGAAGACAAGGAAAACTACACTTAAAATGCTGTATACATTTAATATTAATTTGAAGAAAATAACTTCGATTCAAGTTATTTTTAGCATATTTAATCATGACACATGATGTAGTAGAACCAGAAAGGACAATAGTACTAACCTATGAGAGTAGACTGTGTAAGTGCTATTGAACATCTGAATTGAGGTAATATAGTTAACAGGAGAGGTCTGGAGTGTTATCTGTGGGAAAAGTCGAAATGTTACTCAAAATGACTGCAATTCTAAAGGATAAGACCGATAATAGAAGCACAATATTTCACTGTACCCAAGTGTACAATATAAAAATCAAACAACTTTCACTTTTGAGAACAAAGGCCAAAGACTACATGTTTTAGTCAGATATTAAAATCAGAATACAATTCTTAGCCCGACATTTGTTGACTGGAATCAAATTAGAGCAAGTAGTATGTACACCATACATTAACACAGTCATTTATTTACTTTTGAAGTGCATTTATTTTTATGCAAGTAAATGCAGAACATTGACTCTCTACTATGCTCACAAATAGATGAATAATCTGTTAAACTACTTTTGGTTATCATGACTGGATCTCCCTATCCTCCTTCAAGTAGCACCATGGGATATTTTACAACTCTGGTTGAACAGCTCATGTGCATCATCAACGCAACAACTGCACTTAGTGTTGATCAGAATATACTGTGTTAAAGTCTCAATTTAGGCCTTGACCCACAACCAAATGTAAAAAGAGATATTATTTTGTCTGGGATATATTTTAAGGTGATTACATTGAGCTGCAATAAAGAAAACCTGAGCACGATGACATTGCCACATAACCTTTGTCTTCATATAATTTTCATATTTCAGCATCTAAAGGAAGTGCACATTTAAGGCAGCAGTGAAAAGCATGAATATGTCAATCTGCAAAATGAAGTTGTGACATTGACAAAATTGTAAGACAAAAAAATCTTCCCTTTTTCACAAGCACAATTCTCTTGCTGAAACCAGTAGGGCTACTATGTCATAACAGCACCCTTCACTTTTTTGTTTGAAGGCCAGCTGAGAATAGAAAATCTTTGTGAGGAAAATCCTGGAAGAGATCCTGCAAATTGCCATTCTTCAGTGAAATACTTCATTGTCCTGCTTCATTGGACTCAGTCCAATTTTAGTATATTTTACTGGGCAAGCTACTTAAATCAGAGGTTAAAAAACAAAACTTGACTAACACCAAAAGCTTGTTCCATCTAACCTTCTGTTCACAAAAACAAAAGCTTTTCTGTTCATGAGCAAGAACCCTTTCCAAAATATCTTGTGTTGACATGGCAACTGCTGCAGAGCTTCCTGATGCAGGTTGACTTGGCTCTGCAGGATAATTTGGTAGGACATGGTCACAAGCAGAAACTGCACAATTTTTAGGTTGGTTCAAGGGATCACAACATGCAATCCCATGGAATCTTAAATAGCTATACAGAATTGCAGTGAAAGAAACGGTAACTCAGTAGTTCGCACTGCTGCATCACAGGTCCGGGGAGGCAGATTCGACTCCAGCCTTGGACAACTGTCTATGTGGAGTTTGCACATTCTCCCGGTGTCTGTGTGGGTTTCCTTCAGGTGCTCCAGTTCCCTTCCACAATCCAAAGATGTACAGGTTAGGGGAATTGGGCATGCTAAATTGCCTATAGTGTTCAGGATGAGAGAAAGTGAGGACTGCAGATGCTGGAGATCAGAGCTGAAAATGTGTTGCTGGAAAAGCGCAGCAGGTCAGGCAGCATCCAATGAACAGGAGAATCAATGTTTCGGGCATAAGCCCTTCTTCAGGAATGAGGAAAGTGTGTCCACCAGGCTAAGATAAAAGATAGGGAGGAGGACTTGGGGGAGGGGCTTTGGAAATGCGATAGGTGGAGGGAGGTCAAGGTGAGGGCAGGATGTGTAGATTAGGTGCATTAGTTGGGGTGAATGTAGAGTAATAGGGTAGGGGAATGGGTCTGGGTGGGTTATTCCTCAGAGGTTCGGTGTGGATTTGTTGGGCCAAATGGCCTGTTTCCACACTGTAGGGAATCCGTGATGATTCTATGAAACCACCACGAGATGGAAATATAGCTTCAGTTGAGATCTCACAAGAAATTTTAAGTGTTAGGTTATAAAAACCGCAGTGGTAATATGTTAAACACAGATTCTGCTTCCGATGTGCAATACAATCAGTAAAGCTGAAAAATAGTAACTAGCATGTTGTGAAACACAAATATAATTGTTTTTTAGTCGTATGTTGCCAGATGTCAGCACCACAAACAACAGTGAAACCAATTAAATTCTTCAGAAGTTCTCAGAAAAATACGAAGGACGGATTAAGGTCTCTGCAGTTGTTTCATTAAAAATATCTTGCACTTAAAGTTAAAAGTTAGGAAACTGATCACATTCCCAATTTTAACAGAAATAGACAGGTCCAGAATAAGGAAGGGTAAGAATTGAGGCAAAGCAGACTCAGTGTTAACAACCTAACTTTAAGGATACTTCTCCATTACATCGGATTGTTGAGAGTCAATTCAAACTAACCTATGTAGCAGCACGAAATATTAATATTCTGACCATTTCAGTCGGATTCCGAATCCATTTTGAGGATGGACAAAGAATACACAACCAGCATTCCCATTATATCACACACACACACACCTCCCAACCAAATTCAGGATAATAAAATTCAGTTCCAATTTTAAGCATGAGAATGTGCCACAATCATCTTAAACCCATTAACTTTATTATAAATCTGAATCATCACAGGATCTCCATGATCCACCATTATATATTCTTGAATGCAGAGCTGGAGTGTTGGATGGAGACAAGATTGAACTGAGGCATTCTAAAGCAAATTAGACTGTTATTTGAAAAAGCCACAATGCACAGGATTCCAGGGGGAATGGCACCAAGTGAAACAATCACTGAACTAGTACAGAAAATGGGTAGAATGGCCTTCTATATAGTAACAACTCAAAGATATTAGATTAGATTCCCTACAGTGTGGAAACAGGCCCTTCAGCCCAACAAGTCCACACCGACCCTCCGAAAAGTAACCTACCCGGACCCATTTCCCTCTGATTAATGCACTGAACACTATGGGAAAGTGAGGTCTGCAGACGCTGGAGATCAAAGCTGAAACTTTATTGCTGGAACAGCACAGCAGGTCAGGCAGCATCCAGGGAACAGAAGATTCGACGTTTCGGGCACATGCCCTTCTTCAGGAATGAGCAGAGAGTGTTCAGCAGGAGAAGATAAAAGGTAGGGAGGAGGGACTTGGAGGAGGGGCGTTGGAAATGTGATAGGTAGAAAGAGGTCAAGGTGAAGGTGATAGGTCGGAGTAGGGTGGAGGCGGAGAGGTCAAGAAGAAGACTGCAGGTCAGGAAGGCGGTGCCGGGCTGGAGGGATTCGGCTGAGACAAGGTGGGGGGAGGGGGGATGAAGAAACTGGTGAAGTCCAAGTTCATCCCCTGTGGTTGGAGGGTTCCCAGTCGGAAGATAAGACGCTCCTCCTCCGACCGTCGCGTTGTTGTGGTTTGGCGGTGGATGAGTCCAATGACCTGCACTATGAGCAATTTAGCATGGCCAATTCACCTGGCCTGTACACCTTTGGATTGTGGGAGGACACTGAAGCACCCAGAGGAAACCCACGCAGACACAGGGAGAACGTGCAAACGCCATACAGATAGTTGTCAGAGGCTGGAATCGGACCTGGGTCCCTGGTGCTGTGAAGCAGCAGTGCTAATCACTGAGCCACCATGCTGCCATATCACTCATTGACATTTAGATGAGATATAAAGATAAACATGTGGATAAGGAACCTGATTAGGCAGGAAAATGGGAAAAGGAAATCGTTCAGTACGTTGAGCCTGTTCTGCCACTCAATTAGATTGTTGTTGATCTGCACCTCTTTTCATTTAGCACCATTTTCTCAAATTTCTTAACATATCAAAGCTTTATTACTCAGTCTGGAACATTTCAATTGACCCAGCATCCGTACTGTGCGCGTGTGTGTTGGGCAAGTTGGGGCGTGTGTTAAAATATTCTACATTCGCTTTGCCTCAAGTGAAGATTGCTCAATTTCTCTCAACATTACAATAAATTTTAAGAATGTGCATCCTTAATCAAAACTCCCCACCAGAAAAAAAATGGCTATGTTGTAACGACCTTGTCAAGTCATTTCAGTATCACAAACATCTCGAATTGATCACCTCTTACCCTTAACTTATTTTCTCCTGAGCCAGTCTGAGGCCAAATCATACAATACACAATTTTGGTGTTGTGGTTTACACTGTTTTAACCTGCTTATCCACTGTCCAACACAGAATAGCTTCCTATCTGCTCACCAAAACCACCTCTCTCCATCTCAAACATCACTTAGCTCAGCCTCAGCTTCAGTTTCATCAGAGCTTCACCACCATGAGCCCTCACTATTCTAATGTCCGCTTGAGTCAGCTTCCATCTACCGCCCTTATCCTGCTTTACACCAAGTTCCACTAACATCTTTACTTGAAATGTCTGTTTTCCTTCTCCTCGGATGCTGCCTGACCTGTTGTGCTTTTCCAGCACCACACTAATCTCCAGCATCTGCAGTACCCACTTCAACCTCATGCTTGCTGATCAACACTGGGTCCCTATACAATGTTCAGATTTTAAAATACAGCAAAAATCACATGACATCAGGTTATAGTCCAATGGGTTTATTTGAAAACACTAGCTTTCAGAGTGCTGTTCCTTCATCAAGTGCTAGTGAAAGGAGACCTTAGACATAAAATGTAGAAGGAAAAGATCAAATGGTCTTACAACTCATATAAATGAACTGAACACACCTAAGATGGCTCTTAAATCTTTAATCAATTAGAATGGAGGGGTAGGTTTCAGTTGATTAATATGCAAATCCCAGAATTTCTTTCAAGTCACTGCCCTGAGATAATTTTAGGTGTTGTCAATGTAAAAGGAGGTGACCTTAGGCATGAGGTCTTGTTTGGAGTCTGTCTCTTAACCTTGAGTCAGATTGGTTTTCTTTCCAAAGTAGTTTATAAAATGCTGTCTACAAATTGTGCACTTTTTGAACAAAATAGAATGTATCTACAAATGCAAATTCACCCTACAGATGTGAGAGTGCGCGAGGGAGCGCGACTGTGTGAGTGTGCTTGTGAGAGACAACGTGTGCACATCTGTGTATAGTGTGGTGGGGTCACCTGTAGTGCGATATGAACCTAAGATCTGGTTGAGGCAGTCCTCATGGGTACCAAACTTAGCTCTGTTCAGCGACTGTGTGTTCTTGTGTATCCCTAAGTCCGCCTTGGAGGATGTTTACCCAAAGATCCAAAATACAAACAATTACATAGTGATACCAACAAGTTTCATCCCACCATCAGGTTTATGGACAATTTTTTTAGAATCAGTCTCATTCTTGGACACACATCTCAAAAAAGGATGGACACCTCAATACTTCACTCTACCACAAACCTATGGATAACCTTACGATGCTCTACTTTGAGCTTCCATCCTTAACATATCAAAAAAGCCTACCCTATGGACAAGCCCTCCGCATACACAGGATCTGTTCAGATGAGGAGGAACGTGACAGCACCTGAAGATATTGAAGGGTGCCCTCATAAGAGGAGGATACGACACTCGACTCATTGATCGCCACTTTCAATTTGCCATAGTGAAAAACCATAATGACCTCCTCAGAAGACAGTTGTGGGATATGACTGATAGGGTACCCTTTGTTATCCACGGGAGTGCCATGTTCCTCACAGTCTGCAACACATTATCAATGAGGATGAACACCTCGCCAAGATCTTCCCTACACCTCCATTTCTTGCCTGTAAACAACCGCCAAACCTTAAACTGACCATTGGTCGTAGCAAACTACCCAGCCTCAGGACATCAAGCACAAGACCATAAAACCCTGTCAGGGCAGCCTCTGCAAGACATGTCAGAACAACGACACAGATACTACCATTATACAGGAGTACACTGCAGATTCTTATGTGACTCAGCCAACATTGTATATCTCATTCGCTGTAGGCAAAGATGCCGAGGCACATTATATTGCTAAACCATGCAGATACTATGACAACAAATGAATGAACACTGCAACAAATGCCAGACAGGAATGTTCTTCCCCCCCCCCCCAGTGTGGGAACATTTCAGTGGTTAAGGACATTTGGCCTTAGATCTTTAGGTAAACGTCCCCCAAGGCAGACTTCAGGATATACAATAATGCTGAGTCACCCAGCAGAGGTTGATAGCCAAGTTTGGTACCCATGAGGACGGCCTCAACTGGGATCTTTGATTCATGTTGCTCTACAGATGACCTCACCACACTATACACACTCTCACATGCATGCACTCTCACAAACCCTTACACACACACTTACACTTGTGCACACACATTCTCTCTCCCTTGACACACCTATGCACACAAATCTGTGGGGTTTGCAAATACTTTCTATTTGTTAAAAAAAAACACGCAATTTGTCGACAGTCATTATGGCATTTTATAAACTCCTAATTTGGAAATAAAATCAGTCTGACTCCAGGTTAAGACACAGACTCCAAACAGGACTTGACGCCTAAAATACATTGACTGGAGGTGTCAACTCCGTTATATTGATAACACCTTTAGTGATTTTGGCTTATAAATTCTGTGCCTAAGGTCTTCTTCTCACTAACACCCAATGATGGAGCAGCACCCCAAAAGCTAGCGTTTTCAAACAAACTAGTTAGACAATAACGTGGTGCTGAGAGATTTTTGACCTTGTCCAACCCAGTCCAAGATTGGCACCACCACACTTGAAAACTCTTATCCCGGTTTTCAAATTCCTTTAAGGACATGCCTCTCCCTCATCTCCTATTGCTCTCCAGCCTTACTGCCCTCAAGATTTCTGCACTCACCCAATTCTGATTTTTTGCGTTTGCCTGATTGTAATCACTCCAACACTCACTGCCATGACTTTTGCTATGTTGAGCATACTCAAGTTCTCAGACTGTACTTTCCACCGCTCTCCTCCTTATGTGGCTCAGTTTCAGACTTAGTTTGATAAAGCTGCTGTCAAGTATCTTGGGATTACATTGAAGGATCTGTGAAATTGTTGAGGAGAAAGTGAGGTCTGCAGATCAGAGCTGGAAATGTGTTGCTGGAAAAGCGCAGCAGGTCAGGCAGCATCCAGGGAACAGGAGAATCGACGTTTCGGGCATAAGCCCTTCCTGAAGTAGGGCTTATGCCCGAAACGTCGATTCTCCTGTTCCCTGGATGCTGCCTGACCTGCTGCGCTTTTCCAGCAACACATTTCCAGCTCGGATCTGTGAAATTCCAAACTGATGACTGTTCTAAACTCCAAAGGAGTACAAGCCAAGTTTATGGGGCCGTCTTCACAATAAACATTTTGCAGGATTGTATTTGAGCATAGCAGAAAATAGACTCTTTACCTTCAAACTAGAGTGTCTATTGTGAGATAGTGTTAGGAGATATTGTGTTATAGTTTATCTGTACCAACTCACTCACCAGCTCGCTATGTTCATTAATACCAGGTTCCCATTCATTCATAACCCTTTATAAACCCCTTATTTACTATAACACTTGCAGTCATTTATTCAAAGAACTGTGGTTCTGTAGTATTCAAATTTAAAAACAACGCTTTCAAACTCATTACTACATTTGCACATCTTATCAGTCCATGGTACAAGCAGTGTTTACCTCTGAATAAGTGTAGCATACAGAACAATACCATCGCCATCAAGTTTCCATGAAACATTAAAATATTAATCAGCCTTTACTAACCATCTCCTGAACCCGAATAGATCAAGTACCTGTTAAATACCTTTTAACTGGACCATTAACCCTTTAAGAAACTAACTGCCATGAAATTGCATGAATGAAACGAAACGAAGCTCATACAGGCAAATAGTAAATAAATCTCACAACCCAGTTGCAGTAATCAGTTTAATATCCTTTATTCTTTTACTGTGATTTTTAATTTATTAGAGCATTTAGACCAAGTATTTTTACTAATATTTACTCATTTAAAATACAAAAGAACTAACACCTTTTGATTATGTAAGCAAACTGGTCAGACACCCTTAATCCCATCAGAAGTAACAGCCAGTACTTAGCACAGGTTTTAACATATCTCCTATCTCCCAGGACAAAAGTCCTTCAAACTTTTGTGTGCTATAGGTGATAAATGTAACACCACAGTAATGGAATTTTAACATATGCAAGAACTGTGTATAAAAGGGCTCTTGTAAGGACTGTATTTTAGGGTTCAATTGCCACCTCAAACTTGTGCTGTAATTGCCAAATACAACAGGCTATTTTTGCCACTCACCAATTTCAGTTGTTATTTGAATATGGGCCAACACTCCAATTGAAATCGTTAAACCTGCACAGATGACCTTAGGAGATTTGCATTTTCTGCTTTTGCAGAAATTTGGTGTAACCACGAGATGAAGGACTTTAATTATAGGTCAGGAAATTAACTAAATCCTGAAAAACAATTTTACGTTTGAAACACTCCATCCAACACATCTGATCTTCAATGACTTTAATGTTTACATAACTTTATGGAATACAAAGGTATTTTCCAGAGAAGTGTTGCCACTACAAAATGGGTTCCACTTGGCTGCTAAAAACTACCTTTTCATAAAGCACAGAAATAAAACAAAACAAACAATTCCACTGACATTTTGTTAATTACTAACATGTTATACATACCATTTCTTAAGCTTAACAGTTAAGTTAAACACTGCCTTTGAAAATAATGGAATAGATGCACCATATAGACAAATTTGGACAGCTCCCAAAAACAGGTGAACAATGAGATTGAAATAAAAATCAGATCCAACCTAATCAGAGAAGTCACAGATCTGGTCCAAGCTGATCTTAGTTGATTGATTTTGGACTGAACGCCTCCTAGCAGAGCGCTTTAGGGAACATCTCCGAGACACCCGCACCAATCAACCAAACCGCCCCGTGGCCCAACATTTCAACTCCCCCTCCCACTCTGCCGAGGACATGGAGGTCCTGGGCCTCCTTCACCACCGCTCCCTCACCACCAGACGCCTGGAGGAAGAACACCTCATCTTCCGCCTCGGAACACTTCAACCCCAGGGCACCAATGTGGACTTCAACTTATCTCTCCACGCTTCAGGCTCTCTGCCCTTATTCCTGATGAAGGGCTTTTGCCCGAAACGTCCATTTTTCTGAAGCTCCTCGATGCTGCCTGAATTGCTGTGCTCTTCCAGCACCATTGATCCAGAATTTGGACTGAAGATGTTACACTTAGTCTTGACGCTGGACACTAATGAACAGTCACTGCTGGGATTTTTTCAGCATGGGATACAATCCATTATAATGCCCTGAGGTCAAATAGCCTGACAAAAGGGCTATTTAAACTTGAATATTAATCAATGTCCAAAGAACTGATCTTCACTGGAAAGCAGGGTAAGGGAGGAAACCAGCAGGATTAAAAAATCTAAATGAATTAATCATAAGACTAAGTTATGGAGAAAAACTTACCTCATTGTGAGGCAAAAATGTAATCTGGGTAGAGCCTCCTCCAAGATCAAGTATTCCTGTTGTGTTACGCTCTTCCCCATGCAAGCTATCTAGAAAGAATAAGCTACAATGAACATTGAAAACCCATCATATGAAGGAAGACGCTGAAATATTTTCAGGACTAGGTAAATTGCCTTTCAATAAAAAATGAAAGGTGAAGTGGAAATTATGTATAGTCTCCATTGGCATTAATCTCAGTTTTGGAGGCTGAAACAGTCATACGTGCAGCTATTAAATAGACCTAAACCTTAAAGTGCCTGATCTGCTATTCTTTTTAGCACCACTCTAACCTTGACTCTAATCTCCAGCATCTGCACTACCCACTTCTGCTATCCATTAAACTGTCAGTTACATGCTTCCATGTCTGATGGCAGATAAAGATTAATTACAATTTGTGGATATTTCTGGAGTAAAATAATCAAACTCCCATTAGCAGAGGATCTCTCCTTTCTGCAAACTGCAAGTCTATTCAGACTCTCATCTCATAACAGAACCCAAAATATTGATGACAAGCCATACATTGCAATTAGTGTGACTTCAGATGAGAACTATTGCTGCAGATACAAAAGTCAGACTAGATCTCTGATAAGTTGAACCTGGGTTCCTGCTAAGTGAGAAAGGGAGATTTTACAGGAGTGTTGATGTATTCCCATCTCTACCATAGAGTTGTCTGCCAAAATCAGCAAGCATATTAGTGGACATTCAAGAAGCTGAAGATAGGGGTAGGGAGATACAGTGGTGATAGATGGGCAGAGGGGTGTTTGGGTAACACAATATATAGGTCATGGCATATGAGGGTGAGATCTAAAGAAATGCATCATGGAGAGCCTGGAAAGAAAATGAAATATACTATGAAACTAAACTGGGAAATGGAAGGTGGTGGAAAAGACAGTGTGCCATACTGCGTTGTGACTGGAATGTCTTTTTCTAAAAGTGTACCTGGTGTATACATTTAATATGCTTTGAACATGAAACAATAGTTTGTGATTTTTGAGAAGATTTGTAGCTCAGGTTGCAGTTCAGGTTTGCTCACTGAGCTGGAAGGTTTGTTTTCAGACATTTTGTCATTATACTAGGTAACATCATCAGTGAACCTCCAGTGAAGCGCTGGTGTTATGTCCCACTTTCTATGTGTGTGGTCTCTTAAGGTGGGTGATATCAGTTTAGCCTGTCCTAGGATGTGTGTGTTGTCCCAGTCAAAGTGGGGTCCTTCTTCATCTCTATGTAAGGATACCAGTGATAGTGAGTTGTGTCTTTTGGTGGCTAGTTAGTGTTTGTGTAAAACACAAAACAAAAATATAAGCTTTACACTTACCTATTAAAAAGTTCACAGTGATCCAAGCATAAATGCCTGTAATTACAAGGCATTAATTGTGAGAAAATAAACAAAACATAAACAATGGTACAGTATTCACCAAATGAAGGCAAAGGATTTCTACTTTCACACTGAGGTCAGCAAACTACAAAGAGTGGCTAACTTACAATAAGATGCCAAATTAAACATGCAAAGATTTAAGGGCTTGAAATAGAAGTGGTAAGTGGTTTTAAATAAGAATGTTGAATTCCACTCCGTGCAGAACCCAAGAATATGACAGGTGGTCACTGAACCTTTGGGTCAGCGCCTTGAAAAATTATATAATTCCTACTCCCAGCTCATGAAGCACTAGCTAGTTCAATAAAACTATCTTCTTGAAGCATCCACTACTTTGTCCCTCTTGCATGTCTGCTATCACTGTAACCTGTGTCCAAGACACAAGTCCTTCCTTCCTGATGTAAAGCTCTTCTTCTCTACATATCCTATCTTACCTATCTGCATCTCTCTCACTTTTCTTTATGAAGCAACGTTTCTCATATGTATTTTAAAGCCTGTATTTGAGTATAGGAGTTGAGACAACATGTTGTGGCTGTACAAGACATTGGTGAGGCCACTTCTAGAATACTACATAATTCTGGTCGCCCTGCTATAGGAAGGATGTTGTTAAACTAGAAAGGCTACAGAAAAGAAATTACAAAGATGTGTCGAGACTGGAGGGTTTGAGTCCTAACGAGAGGCTGGGACTATTTCCCCCAGAGTAGAGTCTGAGGGGTGACCTTCCAAAAAGTTTTATAAAATCATGAGGGGCATGGGTAGGGTGATTAGCCAATGTCTTTCTCCCTCAAGGGTAAGGGAGTCTAAAACTAGAGAGCATAGGTTTAAAGTGAGATACAAAGATTTAAAAGGGTCCTGAGGGGCAACATTTTAACAAAGAGGGTGCATGTAAGGAATGAGCTGCAGGGGGGAGTGGTAGAGGTGGTAAGTTTATAATCTTTAAAAGACATTTGGGCAAGTACCTGAATGGGAAATGTTTAGAAGGATATAGGCCAAACGCAGGCAAATGGGACTAGTCCAGTTTAGGATACCTGGTAGGCATGGACAAATTGGACTGAAGGGTTTGTTTCTGTGCTGTGTGACTACAATAATATAGGAGATGGATACGAGGAACCATAGAAAGACGACCAGTGGGGTGCAGAGATAAACAGGAAAGTGCCTGCAAGTTGCTGCAACATTAAATGTCAAATTGGAGTTAAAGCCTTAAGGTGACATTGAACATTACAGAGGAGATATGAATTAGTAGGAATAATTGGGAAAACTTGGTTTTTTCAGAATTGAAGGGGCATGGGGGGGTGGAATCTTTGAATTTACAATCTAGATATTCAAGATGATAACAGCTAACATAGGATTTACTTTCTTCCATTAAGTCTAATCAATTTGAGGAATTGCTTTAGAGACCCAAAATCCTATCAACTACAGTCAATTACTGTAAATGGCAACAGCATGGCACTTGAACCAAGATCTATGACTGGCCACTTTCATCTATAATTATCTCGTGATCCTGGAATTCAGCAGTAGGAAAGATTCATCTTCTTCTACCGAGGAGCATGAAATGGTTATTTTTTCCACAACATGGATTGGCGGATTAGAACTGCCGGCAGAAACCTTCAAGGATGTACAAGGTGTCAGTTTCAATCTGGCAAGACAACATGGGAATGCAGACGATTTGTCTTTGTGCTAGATGTCAATTAGTGCATTTCACTGGGTGACAGAATGTGATGCATATTTTGGGAAGAATGGAGGGAAGCAAGGTGGAGAAAATATCTTATAAATCAAAACCCGAGTACGAGAATATTTAAACACGGACATGATTTGTCTAAGTTCAAGTGCAAGTTATGATTAATTTAAGAGCCAGTGCCCTACCTTCATCAGTCCCATCCATGATACTAACACAATCGTTTGTTACTAGGAAAGGGCTCAACTGAAATACTTCCTTTACCTAGAAGGAATAAATTCAGCAAAATACAAAGTATTTAATTAAATCATCCTTTCCATTAACTTGTGTTTTGGCAAATGATTAACAAAATAAATCTAGTATTGTACAAACCAAGTCAATTCAAAATCATTCTATAACCCAAAAAGCTACAGACAACCAACTCCATGACATTTATTCTATTACATACATACATTTAGACAGTAGCATGCTGAGAGGCTAATGCTAGAATCAAATCTGTCCATACGTACCCTGTGATATGAAGAGCTCCAACGCCTTAAGGATTCACGTAGTTGTATTTTAAGCAAGATACAGAAAAATTTCCACATTGTATCATAGTTTCACAATTTACAAACAGTGTGACCTTTAGACATGTAGATCAAGATAAACATCAAAATTTGAATATGTTGAAACTTAAATGCCCCAAGCCATCATCTGTACATATGCAAAAGTGGTTAGATAGCATTGCACATCACCCAATTTCAAAATTCAAAAACAAATACCCAGTCTTGTCTAGGAAACAAAATAATTTACAAGGAATTTCATTTTGTGCAACAGGAATGCTGGCACAGTTAACATCTTCAGGTTTTGAAGATGACAATTATCTGCTGCAATAATGGTGTACATCATGTTCTACAACATTATGCAACGACCTGGAAGAGAATGCAGTTGTGAATTCAATCCTGTTTAAAAATACTAGACTTCCGAGCTCACTACAGGGGACCACTGTCTTCAGTAAATCTGCTCCTCAGGGTCAGGCAATAGATGAGAGCAATGAGAAACTCTACATCAACTTTGAGCACCGTCCAGTCCAAAGCCCAGCAGACAAAAAAAAACTGATCTGCCTTGGAAATTTCAAAGCCACAGTCAGAAAGAATGCAAATTTCTGGAAGGGTGTGACAAGAAAGGAAGGAGTAGAGAAAGTAAACTCTACCAAAATTTTCCTTCTTATAAAATGTCTAGAAGATGAGCTGGTCACAACAACTTATTTTACCTGCATGATAAGACGCCTTCATAGCAACATTCATGGCCCAAACACTGGTACTTGCTCGATTATGTTTTCTTTCATCAAGAAAATGCAGAGATGTTCACAGCACCCAGCCACATCAGATACTGATGACTTCTGAACCAAGAATTGCCTTATCTGATCTATCATCTCCATTAGCCTGGCACCTAATTAATGACTCCTTCTCCAAAGCATTGAAAAAAAATGCACCTTCCTCTTAACACCCAGAAAATTAAGTCTTCTTCTAAACAGCTCCCACAGCAAAATACCTTCTCTTGTCAATTAAGTACCCCGATGAAGTCCTGGAAAATGTGGAACATTTGTCATGTCTTACAAGCATTCTCTTGATGAAGGCAGCCATGGAGGACAAAATTCATCAACGACTTCATTGCACCAGCTCAGCTTTTTGCCAACTGAGGAAAAGAGTAATTGAGTAGAATGATCTTAAAACAAACTAAATTTATAATAACTCATACATGCTTCGGAGACTTAGAGTCATAGAATCATAGAGATGTACAGCATGACACACTGCAGGCATCTCAAACCAGACGAGACATACCATCAATGTGCCTTTGCAAGATCTTTCAAACCCAGCAAGAAGAAATGCAGTCTAACAGTATAGTTCTCTCAAGCCAACTTGCCAAGCATAGAGGCACTAATCACTTAAAACCAGTTCCACTGAACAGGACATTCCTTTCACATACTTGATAGCAGATACCTGAAGCAATTGCTTTATTCTGAACTTGAGGTAGCAGGAAACTCACAGGAGGACAGTAGAAATGCTTTTGGGATGATGCTCTCAAACCTTAATGACTGAAGAGGTCAAATATACTTGTCAACTTGGAACAGCCTGGCCTCTAATTGGCCAAAACAAAGGCAGCTCATTGGGGAAGGCACATGACACATTAACAGACTTCACTGGGAATATGCAGTAGCAAAGGTGAGGTGACAACCTATCCATCCAACACTATTCAACCTGCACATGGCAGTCTGTAGATCATGTATTGAACTACTCAGCTTTATCTGAAATGCACTGAATCACAGAGAAAGCAGACTCAGTATTAGCTTTCAAAAGAAAATGGGCTGTACACTTAAAAAGAAAAATCTGCAGTGACAGCAAGGTCACTGGAACTAATTGAAAAGCTCTTTCAAAATGTTCACACAGGAATGATGAAACAGATGTCTTCCTTTGCAATGCAAAGATCTGAAGAAAGCAAGCTGGTATATACCTTTCACAACATACATTTATTAGGTTTGCAATGGGTCGTCTCATGAAACATACTTATCCCATTCCAACTGTTAGATAGTATATTAAGTGCAGATACAGGCCATTTGGCCCAACAAAGCCAAATTTAATCATCTTCGAGCCTCCTGCCACCTTTTCCCATGCAAATCGATCACTGTGAAATATCTTTTCCCTTTTCCTTCATATGCTTGTCTCATTTCCTCAGATGCATCTATATAGTTGACTTTAATCATTGAGACAGAGGGGTCCACATTCCCATTACTCTTTGGATAAAAATGTTTCTTTTGAATCTCTTATTGGGATTTTTTGACAACAACATTTTATTGATATCACTAGTCATGCTCTTCCCCACATTCTCTCTGTATCCAATATTAAAACCCTCTATAATTTTAGTTACTTCGATTAGGTCACCCCTTTGTTTTTTAAGACGAGATCCATCGTGTCGATTTTTTTTAGTATGTACACTGATGCATTCCTGACATCATTCTTATATATCTTCTCTGTATCCTCTTCAGTGCATTTATGTCCTTTTCATAATATGTTAACCAGAACATCATGCAATGCAATAGCTCTCGTGTAACAAAGGCTCACCAATGGTTTAGAATAACTTCTCTACTTCTCAATTCTATCCCTCTAGAAATAAAACCAAACAGTTTCATTTGCATTTTTGGATATTGCTAACTTGTGGTGAAACTTTTAAGTGACTAGTGCATTTACATTGCAATATCCTGTTGTTCTTCTATTCTACTTAAATTTGCACATGTAATCGATTATGCTTCTATTTCTTCTACTAAATGCAGTCTAACATTTGTATTTGAATTTCATTTGTCAATTGTTTGCCATTTCCACGAGTTTATTAACCTCCTCTGTAAACTGGTTGCAGTCACAGAGTGTGGTGCTGGAAAAGCACAGCTGGTCAGGCAGTATTTGATGAGCAGGAGAGTCGATGTTTTCAGCATAAGCTCTTCATCAGGAATTCAGAGTTCCTGATGAAGAGCTTATGCTCAAAACATTGACTCTCCTGATCCTCAGATGCTGCCTGACCAGCTGTGCTTTTCCACACCACACACCGACTCTGATCTCCAGCATCTGTAGTCCTCATTTTCTCCTTGTAAATTGATTGCAGTATTCTTCAGTATTGACTATCCCTGAAACCTACCCGTATGCCTTCAAAACCTGGTGTAGTCCATGAATTTAGAAATTGTTATTATAATTGTGAGCAGTGGTCCCAGCACACTCCCTTGCGGAGCATCACTTTCTAGAAGTGAATAATTGCTCTCACTCCCATTCTTTGCTTTGTGTGTCATAGAGTCATAGAGATGTACAGCATGGAAACAGACCCTTCGGTCCAACTCATCCATGCCGACCAGATAGTCTAACCTAATCTAGTCCCATTTTCCAGCACTTGGCCTATATCCCTCTAAACCCATCCTATTCATATACCCATCCAGATGCGTTTTAAACGCTGTAATTGTACCAGCCTTCACCAATTCCTCTGGCAGCTCATTCTATACACGCACCATCTTCTGCATGAAAAATTGCTCCTTTGGTCTCTTTTATATCTTTCACTTTCCCCATCTTGGCAATTCTTTTTTAAACTCTCTCTCAACCAGCTATCACTGTCCCACAATTTTTGCACTGTATTTTATTTTGTCTGATTTCCACTTTATCTAACCTATTTGCTGCATATATTTTCATATTAGGAAGCTTTGAAAACAACTAGCAAACCATTTTGTTTTTTGTCCTGCTTCTATATTCTCTGACCTTTTAAGGGTTCAGATAAATTAAATCTACTGCTTTACTGTTGTCTATTTTATTACCTCAAATTCAGTAAGTTTGGTCAAGCAAAAATTTCCCTTTTGAAATCCATGCCAACTATTTGTTATATTTCTAATTTCTAGCTGTTCTCTATTCTCTTTCTTTGTAAGGATTCTGATTGTTATCCTGCTACTGATGTTAAGCCAACATCACTAATTCACTGCTGTTCCCAGACCTCATCTAACTCGAGCCTTGCTATGATCCTTTTCCAAGTGCAATAACTTCCTGCCATGAGCAAAATCCTCTAGGGTCCCAGTCCATAATCACACTGGGTTCCCAGACCTCAGCACTCTCATACCCAATTCTCTCATTGTACCTAGGAATAATCATCCAGACACACTGCCTAGTATGGCCTTTTCCCAATTCCAGACTTCTTAGCAAACCCATCAGTCCCATATTCATCATCGTTGCAACAGTACCTTTTCAAGAAATTCAACTCCCCCAAACCTTTCAAAAAATAAACTGCATAGACTCCATCAGTGAAAGACATACAGGTGAGTTTCATGGAGACAAAGGGGAGACAGTGAGAAAATAAAATATTTGAAGGAAGGGTGAGAAAGAAGCAATAACTTCATATAAATACGAATAAAAAGCTTCCCAATATGAAAACACTCAGCAAGTAGGTTAGCTGGCCCTAAGTTAGCCAAGGTGGAAATTGGACAGAATGAAATAGACAATTTGGTTTGTAAGTTTGTTTGCTAAGCTGATAGGTTTGTTCTCAAACATTTCATCACCATGCTAGGTAATATCATCAATGAGCATCCAATGAAGTGCTGGTGTTCTGCCCTGCTTTCCATTTGAGAGTCTTGGTCTGTTAAGGTGGGTGATATTCATTTCCGGTTTTTTTTCTCAGAGCTTGGTAAATGGGATCCAAACCAATGCGTTTATTGATGGAGTTCCAGTTTGATAGTGATAGTAGGTCCTGTCTTTGAGTGGCTAGTTGGTGTTTGTGTATCCTGGTGGCTAGTTTTCTGTCTGTCTGATGAAGTGTTTGTTTCAGTCCTTGCAGGGTATTTTGTAAATGACATTCGTTTTGCTGGTTGTTGGTATAGAACCTTAAAGGATCTTACATCAGACTGTTAGTGTATCCTGGTGGCTAGTTTTCTGCCTAACAACAACCAGACACCAAAATACATGACCCACAATCACTAGGATCCTTACGTACAGACGAAGGAGGACACGACTTCAACTGGGACAACACATCCATCCTACAACAGGCTAAACAGAATCACGCACAGAAACTCCTAGAGGCATGGCATTCAAACCGGAACTCCATCAATAAACACACTGATTTGGACTCCAGTTACCAACCTCAGAAAAAAAGCCGAAAATGATATCACCCACCTTAACAGACTTAGACACACAAATAGAAAGAGGGACAGAACACCAGTGCTTCATCAGAGGCTCACTGATGTTACTAGCATAGTGATGAAACATCGGAGAACAAATTACCAGCTCAGAGAGCAAACTTACAATCTGAACCTCAACCTGAGCTACAAATCTATTTCACAATGTTTGAGAAGATTATGTTAAAATCGTGGGACAATCCTACAGTTGGTTGACAGTAAAAAATTGAATATCAAGAAAGAGAAAGTGACACAAAAGATAGATAGAAAAAACTGCAAAGACAGATCACCTTTGCTGTGACTAATGATATAATTCGCATTATGTAACTCTTTTGCATCATTTGACTCATTGTGGACAATGCCACAAATACATGAAGTAGCAACAAAACAATTCAGTATAACGCATGAATATAGCTTCAGAGTCATACAATGTTGGTTTGTACCCACTTACCTCCCCCATATCAAGACACCTGTGTTGCCCAAACCTTCAGAAATCCAGAGCACAAATACCTCATTCACTTTGGAGAGATAAACAAGCTGGTAAAGCACAGACCATTCTCCTACACATTCCACAGCCAGCTTTTACTCATCACTTACTTCTTCACAACAAGCTATCAAACGTGTATTATATAAATTCTTCAAATCACTAATTTTTCTTTAATATTAGTAAAGAAAGTTGCTTTGCTAGAGATACCTTATCCAACAATTGCTGAGCTTTTACTCCTGGCAACAGACGTAAACCAGCAGTAGCTTTTAGTACTAATGGTGTGCTTGCCCAAAGATTCCTAGGAATTGACTCTTTGGCAACGTCCAATAGTTCCTGAATGCCTTTTGTGGCCTGTAACACACAAACCATACATACCCAATGTTAAAAAAAAGTCTCAGTTACAAAGAATTTAATTCTGACAGACTAAGTTTCAATAGCAATTCAAATCTACAAACAGTAATGTCTGTTGCTTGGACAGCATACATGCACTTTTTCTGCCTGTCAATCAAAACCAAATGTAGTATTAAGTATTAATTCAAGGCAGTCACACTAAATTCTTGTGCATTTCCACTTATTAGTATCTTGTTCAGTTTCCTAAATAGTATAGGTTTCATTTGTAGTTAGAGTCGAGGTTCAATACCGTCGGTTCTGCTCTAATGCGCATTTCTTCAATGCAAATTGACTTTGACGCGATCGAAGAATTTAGACCATTATTTGTAGAACTTACGATCTCTGTTCCATTCGTTTAAATGATGCTACTGCTATGCAATTTTCTTATAACGTGGATTTTCATGAGTACGGTCTATCATTTTATATCATTTTGCAGTCTTTACATTTTAAAATAGTGGTTTAATATTACAGGCAGCCCCCAGGTTACAAATGGTTTCCATTCTGGAGTCCATACACAAGTCAAATTGTACACAAGTCAGAACACACTACAGGACTATGGAAAGCAGCTGTTTGTAAGGATAGGAAATGTTCGTATATGTCAGGTCTTTAAATCTATAACCACATACAGGATTGCAATTGTAAGTATTTGTAAGTTGGTTGTTTGTAAATCAGGAACCCCCATACAGATTTTAGGACATTTATTTCTGTAATGAGAGTATTTGGATGTTGGGGAAAAGGATTACTTCTTGCTAAATGTCCTTGAAAAGTGGTGGTAGTGTGCCTTCTTGGACTCTTGCAATCCATGTGGTGAAGGTGCGTTCCACAGCGCAGGTAAATTGGAGAGTTCTGGGTTTAGATTCAGTGGTATCACAAGAATGGCGATACTTGACTACGTTAAGATAATGTTCACGCCTGAATTGTACACTAAGGTGATCATAAGGCTTCAAAGTAGATAGAACTTGTAATATAACATGTTTAGTATTTGCATACTTGTGAACTCAGATTTTGAAATGGATAAAAATATCTGAGGAAGGGTCACTGAACCTGAAACGTTAACTCTGATTTCTCCCTACAGCTGCTGCCAGGCCTGCTGAGTTTTTAATGCAATTTCTGTTTTTGTATGCGATTTCCAGCATCTGCAGTTCTTTATTATATATTAACATTAGTCTAGCAGACAGGAAATATGAATGCCTCATTTTCCAACTGGCAAGTTATTAGAATTTGTGTGCACCAATGCTGAGCCTCAGATTTTTACAATTTACCTAAATAACTTGGATGAAGGGGCCCATGGCATGGTTGCTAAATTCGTTGATGACACAATGTAAATTTTTGTTGAGACTATAAGGAGACTGTAAATAAATACAAAAATGTTAAGTGAACATCATGGAGTGCAATACTGTATAGAAATGAGAGATCCTGGCAGGAATAACAGCAAAGAAGCATATTACCTAAATGAGGAGTCATTTTCCAGAGCTCTGATCTGTAAAGGTATCTGAGTTTCCTAGCGTGAGTTTCAAAAGGTCTACCAGTACAGCAAGTACTAAGGAAAGCTAGCAGAATGTGATTGCCTATCAAGGAGAACTGAATGCAAAAGAAGGGAAATTGTACACAGCACAGCACAATCTATGATCTAGATCATAGATGGAGCACTACATACAGCATTGCTCTCTTTAAGGATGTAACTGCATCAGAAACAGTTCAGAGAAAGTTTATTAGACTAATACTTGGAACTGGTGGATTGTCTTAAAAGGAAAGATTGGATAGGACAGGCTTGTATCTGCTGGAATTTAGAAAAAGGCAATTTGATTGCAACATAAGATCATGAGGTGTCTTGACACGGTGAATGCAGAGTGGATATTTCCTCCTGCAAGAGAATTTGCAAGCAAAACACTTATGACAGAGATGAACATAAATTTTTCTCAGTGGGTTGAATGCTTTTGGAACTTTATTCCTCAAAATGTAGAGTCATGTAGTGATAGAAAACAGCTGCTCCTGCCCTGGGATCAGCAGAGAAGTCACAGGAAGATCCCAAACTGATTTATGAAACTATCCCTTTACCATCATTGATCATGCTGAGTAAAACCGACTAAAAATGTCTCAGAAGTGACCCTCGCCCTTCCATCATCCCTATGCTATAAAGTATTTTTATTTTGAAACAATCTTTCCCTTTTGCTGTCCATTCCAACACCCACGTTGTTGCACACCTAGCATTGTCTACCTTTGGAGTGTAGACATCCCAGAGTGTCCTGCCCTCTCACACTTCAAGTGGATTTTTACAGGCCACTCCAGTCGCCTGCTGCTGTTCATCCAGTTCCATGGCAACATTTCCCTCAGCGCCATCTTCAAACACGTGGGCGCAGACACCATGGCCTGCCCACTATGGAGTCCATTCCCACAAGTGAAGATCTTTCTCCCGAATTGGAGTCAACATTTTTGAGGTTTGCAATCCGATTTCGCTACTGTGGCAATGCTGGATTAGAAATAGGATGCAGAACTTGCCGACTCAGCCCTTCAAGTCCCCTCATCCCCTCCTCTAGACAGCAACATGGCAGGTTCTCCTTGCATGCTCCAAAGGATCCTGGAATCTGCTGTTCCCGTATTGGATGAGGTCAACGACTGATCATTCACACCCCATCCCACTCCCACCCCCACCCCCATCCCACCCCCCTCCCCATCCCATCTCAGTCCTAAACAGCTACCCCCCCTCCCCTTTTATTCAGAGGCAATTCCAGGGGTGCACAGATTCATAGCTGGGCCGAGAGGGGCTAATGTCTTTGACCCTTTGAGACATTGAGGTCACAAAAGACGCTTGAAGATGCCCGAAACTATTTTGAGGCTCAGGAAGCATTGTGAACTATATTCTCTGATTCTGCACTGGAGCATAGGAATTGCAGACACTTATGAGGTCACAGTACCTGACGTGGATCTATCGTTGCATAAGCCCCACGTTGTCAAGGTTTTCCGGCTGCATCTAGGTGCATCATCTGCTTCCATAATTACCCACTCCACTGAACATTTACCTGCCAACTGCCCACATGGTCAGCCGTTACCGCAGGTAGGTATCATCTTTCCCTCCCTCCCGCCCCCTCCAATCCCTCTGCCTTGGTCTCACCGTCAGCAACGAGAATCCTTTTCCTCCTCTTTTTTTGTCGATCTTTGATGCCAGGAGAGGTTCCCAATGTCACAGGAAACCTGGAGGAGATGCCTTCTGAGCGTTCTGAACATTGTGGGGAAACAACATGGGAAACAGCTAGAGATGTGAGAGGAAGTTCAGATGACAGCGATCTCTGCCAACTCCGATCCAGTTGAAATGGAAGAATGGTGCAACCCCCAACTACTCCTGGTTGACAACACCGCTGGTGGACAGTGACTTCCAAAAGAAGCTCTCTGAAGGGTTGACTATGCTTAGGAAAGTGGAAATGGAATTCAGCACATCACCACTCCCGATCTTGGGACTTCAGATAAATGTGAGGTAGTGTGTTTTGGTAAAGGAAATCAATACCGGACTTATACATTTAATCGTAGGAGCCTGGGGAGTCTGGCCAAACAAAGACCTTGGAGTGTGGGTTCTTAGTTCCTCGAAGGTCGAGTCACAGGTGGACAGGATAGTAAAGGTGGTGTTTGGCATTATTAGTCAGTGCATTGAGTATAGGAGTTGGGAGGTCATGTTGTGGCTGTACAGGACATTGGTTAGGCCACCTTTGGAATATTGCATTCAGTTCTGGTCCCCCTTCCAAAGGAAAGAAGTTGTTAAACTTAAAGAATGTGGCCAGTATTGGAGGGTTTGTGTTATAGGGGGGAGGCTGAATAGGCTGGGGCTGTACAGAACATTGGTGAGGACACTTTTGGAATACTGCGTTCAATTCTGGTCTCCTTGCTACAGGAAGGATGATGTGAAACTTGAAAGGGTTCAGAAAAGGATGTTGGAGGGTTTGAGCTGGAGGGAGAGGCTGAATATGCTGGGGCTGTTTCCCCATAAGCGTCAGAGGCTGAGGGGTGACCCTATACAGGTTTATAAAATCAAGGGGATCATGGACAGGATGAATAGCCAAGCTGTTTGCCCCAGTGTAAGGGACTCCAAAACTAGACGGGAAAGATATTAAAGGAACCTAAGAACCACTTTTTTCACCTAGAGGGTGGTACATGTCTGGAATGAGCTGCCAGAGGAACAGGTGGATGCTGGTACAATTACATTGTACAAGTACAACATTTAAAAGGCATCTGGATGGCTATATGAATAGGAAGAGTTTAGAGGAGTATGGGCAAAATGCTGGAAAATGGGACTGAATTAATTTAAGATATCTGGTCGGCATGGACGGGTTGGACCGAAGGATCTGTTTCCTTGCTGTACAACTCCGAGATGCGCAGCATGGAAACAGACCCATCAGTCCAACTCATCTATGTCAACCCTCAGCAACCTTTGAATATTTTCAAAGCAGAGGTAGGTAGCGCTTGATAAGCATGGGGTGGGGGATCCAAGTTGGCAGCGATCTAAGAGGTCTGCTTTGCTGAGCTCTGCACCTCAGTCCAGGCAAAGTCGCACTTTCACCTCCCCACTTAAATCATTTCTATGATAAGCAAGGGGTGAAACATCATCAGGGTAAGTAGAAATATAGTCAGATCAACCAGGATCCTTTTTAGGGTGCAGAAGCTTCGAGGGACAAGGGACCTACACTTTATTCCTAATGTAGATGCTCACAAAATTGTCGGTTTCACGTACCAGTACCAATTCATCATTCAATCAACACAGTCTGCAAATAATCCAAAGTTAACCTATTGTCCTTAGTAAGTGATGTGCCAGGCAGAATATTCTACTATCCTCTTGAATGCTGGGAATAGGAGGATAGAGCAGATGAATGCATGCCTGAGGAGCTGGTGAGGGGAGAAGATGTCACATTTTTGGATTATTGGAATTTCTTCTGGAGTAGAAGTGACCTGTACAAGGATGGATTGCACCTGAATTGGAAGGCGACTAATATACCGGCAGGAAGAGTTGCAAGAGTTGCTTAGGAGGATTTAAACTAATAAGGTGCGGGGGTGGTAACTTTTGTCAAAATATTTTCATCCGAGAGGTTAGCTCTCTATGTCTCTGCACATGCTACCAACCTGAGTATTTCCTGTTTACTTTAATTATTGCAGATTCTCAGGGCTGACTACTATCACTGCATTGTTGAGCCCAGTGCTGAATGACATTGAACTTATACCTAATCAGCATGGCTATATTTTACATGTTTCTGTTCATGTTGACTTTGTTTGGAATTCTTGGCAAGGCGCTACAGCTTTTCTTTATGGGTGTGCAAAGTGATCTGATGTAAATGTTGAAAGTCCCAGTGCCAAATATTCAGGATGGTACTTAATGAAATGGCATTCTATATTGTTCAATGACCTGAATGGCAAGTGAAAAGGTCACAAAAATACTACTTTGGTTATTTCCAAAAATTGCAGCCTGTTGACTCAGCTCAAGAAGGCATCTAATTTTAGATTGCATTGCAATGCAGAAGCATTGCCTATATCAGTCAGTTCTGATAGAATATGATAGCACAAGAACAGAACTATTTTACATTATTAGAAAATCACTCAATAGCCGCACCAGTAAACTAACGGGGCCGGAATCGCGTTATAACCAATACAGGTAAGGAAAGTTCTACAAATAACAATCCAAATTCTTCAATTGTATTAAAGACAATTTGCATTGAAGAACAAATGTTATAGCAGAACTGACTGTACACTCAAAGATTCAGAAGCTACACCTCTGATCTGCCATTCAGCTTGTGGCGGTCACACTGGTCATACTAGTTTATCAACTTCAGCTACAGTCTAGTTCCCAAGAAGCAGTTGGCAGTGGGATGAATAGGAAGTCTTGCATAAGGTACAGCAGACCAACCAGCTTTATTGCAGAGGTGATAGATATCAGTTGACAGTTTGGAGAAACAAAACAATGAATGTTAAAGCAAGACCTCACACAAGATAATCAAATTTGAGGGGATTTTGTTAGATTAAGGAAGCAACTGTTTCCTCAAAAGAATAAATTTAAAATTGAAAATAATTGGCAAAAGAATTAAATGGCAAATTAGGAGGATGTTTTCAGAGGGCTTTTTAGATCTGGAAAAGAGCTGTGGAAACAGATTCTACAGGATTAAAGATTTGCAGGGTAATGGGGAGGAAGTTGGGATCTGGGACTAAGTTGGACACCTGTTTCAAAGACTCAGTCCAGACATGTTAAATCAAACAATTCCATGTTTCCTGTAAGATTCTAAGACCCTAAACCCTGTCAACTCTCCATTCCATCATCTCTGGTTTCTTGTATATCCCCTGCTACCCTTCATCCCAATTGCAAAGGATTAGGTGCTAACTCCGGATTTCTACACATCTATTGCATCCTTTATTAAAACTTACCCCTTTGATCAAGCATTTGGCCTGCTCTCCATCTAGTTGATAGTCTTTTTTTCTTACACTTTTGTGAAACATCTTGACATTTTACTACACTAAAATGGTGCCATAACAAAAGTGGGTTGAAATCACTATTCATCTTTCATCCAACATCTCCATTTTTAAATCAATATGCATTCATATCAAATTATTTCCATTGCCTTGGTCATTTTTCCCTAAAATCATTGAAATCTTTAACCCCTCTGTCCTGCATTCTGTATTCTTGAGATTCATGGCTTCTTCACTGAAAAGAAACTTTACAATATGAAACCTTGTATTTTTCCACTACTTTGCAGCGCCAAACTGAGCACTTAGCTGAAGACCTCCTTCTTTTTGTAAACACGACCTGCTCTTCGAGTCCTTGGTTCATTTAATTATCCAAACATCTCAGACTGATTAGAAAATCCTTTGCCTCCTACACGGTTTCAATCAAGCTCATTATAAATTCCCTCTTCTATCACGCACTTTACAGCCTCAGTAATGAGTGAAAAATTTGTAACAAAGGATAATAAAGTAGTTTCTCTGGTATGACAAAGTTGTAAACTGGTGCTCAATACAATTGGGATGCTTGATTTTCTTCAGCAATAATTATGGAGTGGGGAAACTTCCATTTTGCCGAATATTCCATTTCATAAACCCCAATTCCTACTATGCTGCTGCAACTATTTCATCTTATTGGAACTTTTGTTTTTGTCAACTGTCCCCTGCCATCTCTGCATCCATGTGCAACAAAACCTTCATGCCATGCAGCATCCATGTAACAAGTGTCAGATAGTCCATTGCCAATAATATAACAGTCACTCTTTGACATTTAGGGAAATGTCATATCTGAATTGTCAACGATGAAGACCCTGCAGTTTACCATGGACCAGAAACTGAACTGGACCAACCATATACACACTCCAACCACAAGGGTCGGACAAGACTAATTCTGCAGTGAGCTGACTGGCACCCCAACTAACAACTTAGCCATGCACTCCCATCACCACCAATATTTAATGGCATAAGTGCACATTGTAAATAAAGTACACTGCAGCAAGGCTGCTTTGTCAGAACCTTCTAAACTCCTGAGCTCTCCTAATTGGGAAGACAAAATTAGCAGATACATGGGACTCTAACCACCTACACATTCCCTTCTAAGCCACACACCATCCTGATACTGAACTATAATCACTGTTCTTTCATTGTTACTGGGTTAAAATCTGCAAACTCTCTCTTTATACCATTGTGGGTGTGCCTAATCTACATAGACAGTGGTTGACGAAAGCAGCTTACCACTACCACGTTGGAGGCAATTATAGATGGGCAACAAATGCTGACCTTGTGAAAGAACAATTTTTAAAACAGTCTTACAAAGAGTTGATCATCTGTAATATCTTCCATTTCTAATGAAAGGTCATTTTTTGAAACATTAATTTTCTTTCTCTTTCTGTAGATGCAGGCTGGCCTGTTTATTGTTTACAGCCTTTCCTATTTGTAATGTCAAAGTTTTGCTGGTAACTTTTTGTTCACTGATAAGAAGCATAGAGTAAGATAAAGTAATACCAAATGGGGCTCATCAGAATATGCCGACAATCCTGGCTTTAAAGCTTTGAATGTTTCGTGTGCAAGTTTAGGAGATTCTGTTGAAAGGAATCACAAAATTAGAAATTTGGATGATTAGATTTCTCAACAGTGCAGTTCATGTCAATTAAGAGAGTATGCAATGGGAACTAACCACTGAAAGACCGAAGTGTGAAATTACAAATTTAGGCAATAAATATTCAAATGCTTAACAGGATACACATGGAAAGTCAATGCAGGATAAATACTAGAGAGCTTTAAAAAGCATTCTGATTTAAATGTTTGTGGTGCAAATTAAGGCAATAAATGCTCATAAAAACATGATTCAGCATTAAAAAGACAATATAGAGTGCGCTGCTCTCCTTTGAGCTAGCACCCTGAAATCTCTTTCTTCCAATTGAGGGGGCACCCTCAATATAGTGACTCAAAAACAGCTCCACTGACGATGCTTGGAGATAAAAGGTTACATTTCTGGGCTAGCAATCTCGAGAACTGCTTGTTAAAATCCTTGAGCACTTTTCAGACTGGAGGCCTGTGACCAGTGGTGTGCCAGTTCTAGGTCCACTGCTTTTCATCACTTATAAAAATGTGAGCATAGGATGTATAGTTAGTAAGTTTGCAGATGACTCCAAATTTAGAGGTGTAGTGCACAGTGAAGTTTACCTCAGAGTACAATGGGACCTTAATCAAATGGACCAAGGAGTGACAGATAGAGTTTAATTTAGATAAATGTGAGGTGCTATATTTTGGAAATGCAAATCAGGGCAGGACTTATACACTTAATGGTAAGGTCATGGGGAGCGTTGCTGAACAAAGAGACCTTGGAGTGCATGTTCATAGTTCCTTGAAAATAGAGCTGCAGGTAAATAGGACAGTGAAGAAGGCGTTTGGTAAGTTTTCCTTTATTGAACAGAGCATTCAGTCTAAGTGTTTGGAGGTCATGTTGCATTGGACATTGGTTAGGCAACTTCTGGAATCCAGTGTGCAATTCTAGTATCCCTTCTATAGGAAGGATGTTGTGAAACTTGAAATGACTCAAAAGAATTAACAAGGATGTTGCCAGGGTGGAGGATTTGAGCTATGGAGAGGTTGAATAGGCTGGGGCTGTATCCCCAGAGCATCAGAGGCTGAGGAGTGACCTTATAGCTGTTCATAAAATCATGTGGGGCATAGATAGGGTAAATAAACAAGATCTTTCCCATGGGGTGGGGGAGTCCAGAATTAGAGGGCATAGTTTTAAGGTGAGAAGGGAAAGATTTAAAAGGGGCCTAAAGGGCAACCTTTGCACAGAGAGGGTGGTACGTGTGTGGAATGTGCTGCCAGGGGAAGTGGTGGAGGCTGGTATAATTATAACATTTAAAAGGTATCAGAATGGGTATATGAATAGGGTGGGTTTGGAGGGATATGAGCCCAGTGCTGGCAAATGGGACTAGATTAGGTTAGGATATCTGGTCAGCATGGATTAGTTGGACCAAAGGGTCTGTTTTGGTAGTGTACATCTCTATGACTCTACTTAAATTCTAATAATCAAATAAATCTGGAATAAGCAGCCAGCAACAGTTTAGTGATTATAAAACTAGTGAACAGTCATGAAAATTACATCTGATTCACTTAATGTCCTTAAAGTAAAGGAATCCGTCAGCCTTGTGCAGTCTGCCCTGTATCACCTGCAGCGATGTGGTTCACTCAAACTGTATCAAATCTCAATTTTAAAAAATCAAATATAATAAAACCAAATGAACCAGCTAGAATCATTCTAGATAGGATAAAGGCAAAAGTAATCCAGTTGATTATATAAAGTGCACCTCACGTCTGGGGACTTGTATCGAATTTAGTGACAGACAACTCAAGTGACAGTCATACACCATATTTATACGTTTCGTACAACTTCCCAGACATCTCTAGCAATACCTTGTCCCACTGGCAGGATAGATCTATCAGAAGTAGCATTGCGTATAATCATGTGCAACTGAGAGTGGGAAATACTGGGAGTCCTCAACATTGAGTCTGGATCTCGTGAAGTCCCATGATATCACATTAAGCTTAAATCAGGAAACATGCTGATTTCACCTACTACCCTCCCTCAGCTGATACTCCATGTTGAACCCCAGGTGGAAGCAGCAAGTATCTAGGATGGACATGACCATCATCATGGACATGAAATTCTAAGTGGCGAAAGTGAGGTCTACAGATGCTGGAGATCAGAGCTGAAAATGTGTTGCTGGAACAGCGCAGGTCAGGCAGCATCCAGGGAACAGGAGAATTGATGTTTCGGGCATAAGCCCTTCTTCAGGATTCCTGAAGAAGGGCTTATGCCCGAAACATCAATTCTCCTGTTCCCTGGATGCTGCCTGACCTGCTGCGCTGTTCCAGCAACACATTTTCAGCTATGAAATTCTAAGTCTACATTGAGGACATCCTTTAATGTGACACTATCAGCATGCTAATTGGATTGATTCAGAACCGATATACTACCTCAACATTGGGAAATCAGGACAGTTTGCTATTTCACTATATTCAACCACAATCCATAAACAACTTCACTCACTCTGATACCACCATCAAATCAGGGTACTGAACCCTGGTTCAAAAAGAAACGTAGTGAGGATGCTAGGAGCATGTGTGATACATATATTATAAATCCAATTCTCTTTTCAATATTACTGCGTTGAATCTGCGTCCTCCATCTCTTCAACCAGTTCATTTCAAATCATTATGCCAGCTGCATAAGACCTTTCACTTCATTACTCCTGCTTCTTTTCCCAAAATACCTTCAATTTGTCCCCTCTTTTGTAATAATTAAGAGAACAGAGATCGAGAACACACACTGGATTATCAACACCAAGCTCACCAGGATCAAATTTATGAGAGAGGAGGAAACCAACCAATTCCAATTCCCATTCCTGGATGTGATGGTAGAATGAACACAGAATGGTGAATGAACAAAAGTGTACAGAAAATCCACACACACAGATCAGATCCTGAACTACAACAGCAACCACCCAAACACACACAAGAGAAGCTGCATTAGGACCCTGTTCAAAAGGGCTACAACAAACTGCAGCACTCCCTGCTTGCAAAAAGAGGAAGAACACCTCTACAAAGTCTTCGCCAAGAATGGATATCCCCGCAACTTTATCCATAGATGCTTAATAGACAAATAATGCAACAAGGATGTGCCATGACCTAACACACTAGCCAAGCTAGCTTATGTAAAAAAAACCACTCATGGAACTAATAGCCTGACTTCTCCAACCAGATTCATGACAGCCCATAAACTGACAGCCATGCTCAGACAACAACTCACCAAAACAAAAGACCCACTACCCATCATATGCAAAACAAATGTAGCTTACAAGATTCCATGCAAAGATTGCATGAAACACTATATAAAACAAACAGGCAGACAACTAGCAATCCGCAATCGTCAATAAGCCACGAAACATAATGACCAGCTATCCCTAGTAGCCATACGTATGAATGACAAGGACGACAAATTTGACTGGGACAAACAATAATAGGACAAACTAAACAGAGGACAGCCGGATAATTTCGAGAAGCATGGCAGTCATCCATGGACTCCAATAAATACATTGTAGTGGTATATTGGGTCTCGGTCATGAATAACCAAAACGAGCAACCTGAAGCAGCAGGAACAGAACTAAATGAATTCCAGAAGACAGTACAGCAGCACTTCACAGGAGGCTCTAACGCATTTAAGATGTCACCTAGACAGGGGACAAAATGTCTGCAAATCAACTTCCCAGCTCAGCGAACATACCCACAACTGCAGCAACCGGCACTTGAGCTACAAATCTTTACATAACCCTTGATCTGTCCCTTCTGGTTATCGACCGTCCTGCCAGTCTAAACAGCTTCGGATTATTTACTACTTTAAAACCTAGTATACCAGCGAACATCCCTATTAAATTTCCTTTTATTCTAGTCAAAGAACAATGAAGCTGCTATATATAATCTCGCTACGAAACTCAAATCCCTTAACCTTGGTCTTCTTCTAGCACAGAATTGGACGTAGACAACATTCTGGCCGACATCTAACCAAAAATTCATAATTTGGAGGTTAGAATGGGGTGGGCAAAGTTAAAAATCAGGTAATAGCCCAAAGGCTTATTTGCAAGTACAAACTTTCAGAGTGCTGCTCCTTCATCAGGTAGTTGTGAAGTGGGATCATAAGGCAGAATTTATAGCAAAGGATTACAGTGTCATACAACTGAAATGATATATTGAAAAATCTAGATTTTTGTTAAGTCTCTCATCTTTTAGAATGGATTACAGGTTTCACTTCATTAATATGTAAATCCCAGAACTTCTTTTAAGTCACATTCTCAAGATAAGTTAAGGTTTTATTTTAGAAAGTGACATCTCAGCTCAGCCAATGCATTAAGGGTGACAGGCATGGGTTGCAACCGATAGGGTACCCTTCGTTGTCCACTACTTCCCGAGAGCTGAAAAACTACGCATGTTCTTCACAGAAAAATGTGTTGCTGGAAAAGCGCAAGTCAGGCAGCATCCAAGGAGCAAGAGAATTGACGTTTCGGGCATAAGCCCTTCTTCAGGAATCATTATGCCCGAAACATTGATTCTCCTGCTCCTTGGATGCTGCCTGACCTGCTGCACTTTTCCATCAACACATTTTTCAGCTCTGATCTCTAGCATCTGCAGTCCTCACTTTCGCTATGTTCTTCGCAGCCTGGAACACATTACCGATGAGGGTGAACACATTGCCAAGACCTTCCCTACACCTCCACTTTTCGCCCTTAATAAAACCACCAAACCTTAAACGGATCATTGCTCGCAGCAAACTGCCTGGCTTTCAGGACATCAACCACAACACCATACAACCCTGCCATGGCAAACACTGGAAGGCAAATACAGTGTCAGAGTGTTGACACAGATACCACCATTAAATGTGAGGACACCACACACCATGTATAAGGCAGGTACTTGTGTGACTCAGCCAACATGGTCTCTCATATGCTGCAGGCCAGGAGCCCCAAGTCATGGTACATTGGCGAGACCAAGCAGACACCACACAGCGGATGAATGGACACCGTGCAACAGTCTCCAGACAGGGGTGTCCATCCCAGTCAGGGAACTCTCCAGCAGTCGTGGACATTCAGCCTCTGATCTTCGGGTAACCATCCTCCAAGGCATGGTTGCTTAGTGGTTGCACTGCTGCCTCACTGCGCCAGGGACCCAGGTTCAATTCCTGTCTCAGACAACTGTGTGTGGAGTTTGCACAGTCTCCCTGTGTCTGTGGATTTTTTCTGGGTGCTACGGTTTCCTCCCACATTCCTAAGATGTGCAGGTTAAGTGGATTGGCTATGCTAAATTGCCTATAGTGTTCAGGGATATGTAGGCTAGGTGTATTAGTCGGGGGTAAATATAGGGTAGGGGGAATAGGTTTGGATGTGTTACTCTTCATAGGGTCGGTGTGCACTTGTTGGCTGAAAGGCCAGTTTCCACACTGTAGGGATTCTGTCAGATAGACTTCGGGATAGGCAACAACACAAAGTGATTGAGAAGAGGCTGATAGCCAAGTTCGGTACCTTGCAGGTGACCCCACTACACTAAACATTCTCTCTCACACACAGAATAAATGTTCACACAGACCCTCTCTCATACACATACGCCCCCTTACACAGGCTTACACCCCATCACACTCACTTTACCAAGCTTGCACACACAGAAACACACACACACATTCCCCTGAACATGCAAATACACAAGTCTATATTGGGTGAATTTGTATTTGCAGACACATTCTATTTTGCTTAAAAAATGCAATCTGCAGGCAGTCAATCCATGTAATATTTTGTGAATTCTACTTTGGAAATAGAACCAGTCTGACTCAAGATTGGAATACAGATTCTAACCTCACACCTTTAATGCATTGTCTGAGCTGAGATGACAGCTTTTTTTTAATAAAACCTTAAGTTATCTCGAGAATGTGACTTAAAAGTAGTTCTGGAATATAATTATTAATGAACCGAAACCTGCAACCCACTCTAAAAGATGAGATTTAATAACAATATAGGTTTGTTCAATATATCATTTCAGTCGCATGATATTGTAATTTTTTTGCTATAAATTCTGTGTATTATGGTCCTGCTTCACAGCTACATGAAGAAGGAGTAGTGCTCCGAAAGCTAATACTTCCAAATAAACCCGTTGATTATAAGCTGGTGTTGTGTGATTTTTAACAATAATTTATGAAGATTTAGCATCAGGACTCAAAGTACATAGGGAGGGGTTGGTGCAGCAAATTTGTTCCCAAAAGCCCTTAAAACATCTGGGATATTTTAATCATGTGGGGTGGCCAGAGAGAAGTCATCCCCATACCCAGAATAGAGAATCTTAGAGAAGTAGTTTATCCAGAGATCCTGTGTCTCTCCAGCTCCTTCGATAATACGTTGCCTCTCTCCTGCCTTGCCCTGCTTAATGTAATTTCCCTATACCTGTACTCTGAACCTTTAATTCTAAAGCTATGAATGCCATGTTTTTGTTTAAAAAAGCAACTGCAACATGCCCTATCACTTTCAAAGATTTATCTATATTGTAACAATTATGAGGTTTAAAACACTGCTATATTATGGGGCTCTAATGTTAAGGTAAAGGAAAGAAAGGAGTCATGTGACCATGTTGGAATCTGATTCACAGCTTGAAAACAATAAATGCTGGAGATCAGAGGGTCAGACAGCATCCATGGTAAGACAGCAAGCTAACGTCTCGAGTCTACTTGAAGAGTTGTCTAGATTCAAAATGTTAGCTTGTTCTCTACTCTCCATGAGTGCTTTCTGACCCTCAGATCTCCAGTATTTGTTGTTTTCAGTACCAATTCCGGCATATGAAGTAATTTGCTCTCACAGTAAGCCTCCATCCTCAAATGCCCTCAAGCATGAGTTGGTGAACTGCATTTTTAAAGTGTGTGGTGTGGGTACACCCATGGAGTTCTGGGATTCTCGACCCAATAATCTCAGTCTCCCAAAGTGAGAAAGATGTTTATGGACATTAAGTTGTAAACAGATCTTTTTATTCATTCACAGGATGAGGGTATCGCCAGCTAGCCAGCATTCATTGTCTACCCCTAAGTTAAGAGTCAACCACATAGCTGTGGGCCTGGAGTCACACGCAGGCCAGACCAAGTAAGGACAGCAGTTTCCTTCCCTAAAGGACATTAGGGGACCAGATGGGTTTTTCCGACAATCGACAATGGTTTTGTGGTCATTGTTAGACTATTAATTCCAGATTTTTTTTAATGTTATTGAATTCAATTCCACCCATTTGCCATGGCAGGATTCTAATATGGTCTCCAGAACGTTACCTGGATTCTGGGTTAACAGTCCAGTGATAATGCCACTCGGCCCTCACCTCCCCATACAGCATTATTACTCAAACTACAGTTACTAATTGCAATTAAAAAGTATTGGAGCAGGGGTCATGTTTCTCAGTATCAGTTTCCACATCTCAGCAATTTTGCAAAGTAGCTGGAAACAAATACCTACCATTTGGCAACTTGGTAAACTTGAAGACATGAATGCGTGTCCCAGTACTGCCAGCATCAAACATAATTCCATAGAAGTCTTGAGGCACAGGTTGTCCAAGTGCTGCCTGAATGCCAAATCCGAGCCCATTTTGTGTTCTTTGAAAAGGTCGCTTTTGATACACATATATTAATATGCATACGAAAAGGACAAACACATATGCAACTTTTGGTACCTTCATGGCTCCCAACATTTAAAATCATTTTTTTTGGCTGCAGATTCAAGCACAATTTGCACAACTCATTGTAGAATCTGTAATAAAAGTTAGTTTAAATAATTAACCAGTTTCAAATATTTAAGACATTTTCTCAAGCTGGACAGCGAAAGTTTTCTTGCTTTTTAATCAGCAGTGCATAGCCTTGCAAAATTCTCAAAGTAGCAAAATTTAAAACCAAACAAATCCAGGTAATCAATGCTGGATTAATTGTAACATGTACTAAAATTCAGTATAATGCTGCACTGCTGAGGCAGAGTGGGACCAATAACCGAAATGACCCTTTCAAAAGTTGATGTTACACCCTTTATCTGTTCTGACACATATGTGACACCAGTCTTAGAGGCTAGTTGACTCTGAAGGGACATGGCAACTTACTCAGCCTTAGAAGGAAAACTTCTGATGGGCAATTAATGTGAGCTTTGCCAGCAACATCCACATCAAAAGAATGGGTAAAGAACAAAAAAACGATTTGGCCCAGCACACGCAAAACTCATACCAAACTGTGTTCAGCATTCGCAAATGTGAATGAAAATGACAATTTTATAGTCTTTGGCTTCTCTTTAGCAGGGTGGGGGGGAGAGGTGTATTTTCTAATCTATTTATAATGCCTGGTTGAAACATTGAAAATAGCAATAGGTCAGTGGATCAGGGCTACTTTGAAGTTCCATTGGATCATAACTGGTCAGTCTCATTATTATTTTCCTGCAATATCCCTATATCGCTTTTTACCTTAATCTAGAAATCCATTAATTTTTGAGATGAGGAATACACTTAGTGAGCCTCCTCAACCCTCCAGTGTAGACAATTCCAAAGAGTCGCATTTAGAGGAAAGAAATTCCTCATTTCAATCCTAAACAGACTACCCCTTATTCGAGATTGTCTCCCCCTGGTTTTAGCACCATCGACAGTAGATAATTCTTCCATCATGTGCCCCGTCGAGCCCTGTAAGAATCTCTTGTATGCTTCAACTAGATCACTGGTGTAAGCCTAAAGTACAAGACATATTTAAATAACAAGCAAACAACTTGAAAATTACATTGCTATTTTGGCTGCTGGTAGTATCTTGTGTGAGAATCAGAAAGTTCTGTTTTCGAGTATCATACCAGCCATCTGATTACTAAATCTAAGTTGAAACTCTGGTGCCACAGTGAAGGAATCCTATTGTTAGAGATGCCATCTTTCAAAAGACATGTTCCCCAAAGAGGAAATTGATATTCTTCATATAATCTGGATTACAATTGATTTTTATTTGAGGGACCAATATTGACCATGTAGAATGATTCGCTTTATTTTGAACCAGTACCATGGAAACCTCCACATCCACCTAAGTGGGTGGGGGGGGGGGAAGAATCTGTGACTCGGTTAACATCTCAAGTGAAAAACAACACCTCAGACAGTGTAACACTTCAATCATCCTATCTAATAGCGTGTCATCTAGATTATATGCTCAAGTCTATGGAGTGGCACTACAACCTTCAATTTACTGCCCAGTCTTCTGATTCACTCATCACTGAATCAAGGATGACATAATTGTTTCCAAGGCAGAAAATTATGCAGAGCTACAGAACAAAATAAGTTATACTAATAGATTGCTTTTTCATGGTGAGTCAGAGGATGCATTATTGGAACATGCATTATGTCATTGTGTGGAGTGCGGGAGAGAGGGAGATTGGGGCGGGGAGGGTGCACATTGAAATTCCGGGAGCAGGGACTGACAGGGTGAGTGGGCAGTGGGCGGGCGGTTAAACCCGGTGCAGGAGGAGCGGCCTCCTTCGACGCTGAGACCGCGGACTTGAGGAAACTTACCGAAGCGGCTCCGTCCATCACCCAAGATCCGCCAAGCGCCGACCGCCATCGACACTCAGCGTCAGCTGTTTGGAGACGCTCGTCCCCGCGGGATCGGCCCCGCGCACCCAGCTGCTGCTGCGCGGGATTGGACTGGGTGCGCGCGCGCTCGCACACAATATGCTCCAAGTTGCCTCGAGCTCCCCCACAGCGCATGCGAACTGGGTTCAGTTAAAATGGGTTTAGTGCATTTGGGGTGTGGGTGAGAGTGAGAATTCCTGATGAAGGGCTTTTGGCCGAAGCGTCGATTTTACTGCTCCTCGGATGCTGCCTGAACTGTGTGCTCTTCCAGCACCACTAATCCATGAAAGGAAATCTGTAATGGGTGGGGGGAGGTTAGCTGCCAGTTGCTCTTGCAGCATCCTGAGATCTTCCACAGTGCTGTGCCCCTCTGTATAACGTCATAAGACGTAGGAGTGGAAATATGGTCATTCGGCCCATCGCGTCTACTCTGCCATTTAATCATGGCTGATTTTAGATTCCCTACAGTGTGGCCCAACCAGTCCACACTGACCCTCCGAAGAGTAACCCCACCCAGACCCATTACCCTCTGACTACTGCACTGAACACTATGGGCAATTTAACATGGCCAATTCACCTGACCTGCACATCTTTGGACTGAGGGAGGAAACTGGAGCACCTAGAATCGAACCTAGGACTCTGGTGCAGTGAGGCAGCAGTGCTAACCACTGAGCCACCATGTTGCCCCTGATGGGCATTTGAACTCCACTTACTCACACTCACCCCATAGCCCTTAATTCCTTGCGAGATTAAGAATTTATCAATCTCTGCCTTGAAGACATTTAACATCCCGGCCTCCACTGCCCTCCATGGCAATTAATTCCACAGGCCCACCAGTCTCTGGCTGAAGAAATATTTCTGTTCTAAATTGACCCCTCTAATTTGCCCACGTGTCCTAGACTCCCCAACTAATAGAAACAACTTCCCAGCATCCACCCTTTCTAAGCTATGCATTATCTTGTAAGTTTCTGTTAGATCTCCCCTCAACCTTCTAAACTCTAAAAAATACTGTCCCAGGATCCTCAGCCGTTCATCGTATGTTAGGCCTACCATTCCAGGGATCATCTGTGTGAATCTCCGCTGGACACGCTGCAGTGCCAGTGTGTCCTTCCTGAGGTGTGAGGCCCAAAATTGGACACAGTATTATAAATGGGGCCTAGTAACATTAGAAGAGTTTTAAATATGGTACAAACCTGCCAGCAAGGAGCGATACTGAGATTAGTTGTCTCCCTAGATGTAAAGAAGGCATTCGATCAGGTAGAATGGCCATATCTCTTTTATACTTTGGAACGGTTCGGTGTTGGAGAGGTCTTTTCTAAATGGGTTCCAGTATTACATAATGACCCCAAAGCAACGGTGATTACTAATGGTGTAAGTTCAGATAGCTTTAGTGTTGGCAGAGGTTGTTGTCAGGGATACCCTCTCTCACCACTATTATTTACGTTAGTGATTGAGCAGCTGGCAGAAGCTATACGAACTGACCCTAATATAACGGCCCCAGAGGTTGGATCGGGTAAGCATAAAATCACTCTCTACGTGGATGATGTCCTTCTTTTCCTAGATGACCCATTGACATCTGTGCCCTGCTTAATTCAAGTGGTTAACTTATTTGGTATGTTCTCAGGTGACAAAATCAATTTTATGAAATCAGAGGCCATGCCACTTGGAGGTCTTACCAGCATATCCAATTTTCCAGATGGACCCCGCTTCCCCTTTCGGTGGCCACTGGGAGGTCTTCTTTACTTAGGTATTTATTACTCCGATATTTGGTCAGCTATATAAAGCTAACTATACACACTTATTAGAGAAAATAAGGCAGGACCTTCAACCCTGGGAAGATCTCCCGATACTTGGCTAGGAAGAATAGCTTTGGTTAAGATTAATATTCTACCTCACCTTTTTTACCGAGACAGGTGCTGCGTATGTTCTATGGTTGGCTTGGCTCCTTTATTTGGAGTCATAGATGGCCCCTTATTAAATTAGATAACTGCAGCTCTCACAAGTAAGGGGTGAGCTGGATTTTCCAGATTTCAGGAGGTACCAGTTGAGCTGTCTGTTATCTTATGTAGCTGACTGGGTCTCCTGTGACCCACAATCAATCTGTTTAGATATTGAGGCCGGCCAGGTAAAATGTCCCCTCATCAATCTACTATTCATGGATAAGATGAGAGTCATTACGGATCATTGTAAAAATCGCGTTGTATTAAATACAATCAAAGCTTGGAGGATGATGCAACAGGATGATGGTATTCTACAAAAAACCTCCCCTTTTACCTCTATAGTGGGAGTGTTGGGATTTCAGCCAGGCTTGATTGATGCTGGATTTAAAATCTGGGAGTCCAGAGGTATCTCCTGATTGGGAGATCTGTTCGATGGGGAGGTCTTGATGTCCTTCGAACAGTTACGTCAGAAGTTCGAGTTGACCAGCAAAGACCTTTTTCGCTATTTTCAAATACAAGACTTTATACAAAAGAAGACCACATTGATGATTAATCCTGATAAGTCGGATATGGAAAGAAGAGTGCTTTGGCCGATGGGTACGTCCTCAGTCAGTACTCTCTACCACTTGTTATGTAATAAGGTATCAAAGGACATGGAGCGGTTATATAAATCCTGGAATCAAGAATTGGGGATAGAAATCTCCTTAGAGATGTGGGAGGATGTCTGGGAAAATGATAGGAAGATCTCTATCTGTAATAGAACTCAGGTTATTCAATTGTTCTCTGACAGTTTTGTTTTAAAAAAAGGAATTTGTCATCTCCCACCTCTCACAGAGCCCTACCCCTCACAGAGCCCTACCCCTCACAGAGCTCCTACCCCTCACAGATGTCTACCCTTCACAGACCTCCTACCCCTCACAGATGTCTACCCCTCACAGACCTCCTACCCCTCACAGACCCCTAACCCTCACAGAGTTCCTACCCTTCACAGAGCCCCTACCTTCATAGACCCTCACCCTCACAGATCCCCTACACGTCACAGACCCCTACCCCTCACAGAGCCTTACCTCTCACAGAGCCATTCCATCTAACAGTTCTCATCCCTCACAAAGCCTATTCCTCACAAACCCTCTTTGCACTCATCCCCACCCCTTACACCTCACAGCACTCTCCCTTTTAGCTCCATTGCCCTCACAGACACCTCCCCCAAGGTATCCTCATTTTGTATCTGCCCTCTGACATTTCCTGCACCCTTCCCATCAGCTCTCTCCCCATATCACACGACCATCACAGCTCCATGCTCTTCACATACCTCAGGCCCTGAAATGCTCACCCATCCATCTCTCTCCTTGTCCTCTCCCTCACTGACCCCACTTCCTCATCAGCCCCCATGTGCCTCTTCCCAAATCCTCACATCACTCATCCCGTCAAATACCACTCCCTTTATGTCCCTCCTCCACCTCCTTCCTCACATCATCCTCCCCCTTCATATCTCCCCACATCTATTATGCCTCTCCCTCACATCTATCTCCCTCCTACTCGGGTCACTCCATGTTGTTTGAATGTCCATCACCATTCATGATGGGATATAGCAAGACAGCAGAGCTGAAGGAATGCGACTTAGAAGGTAGGTGGTGCCATGGTAGTAATGTCACTTACTAGGTTAATGTTCTCGGAGCACAGATTCAAGTTCCATTTAAATCCCGTAAAAATTTGGAATGACAAAGTAGTCTAATGGCAACAGTGTAACCATTGCTGATTGTATGATTAAATGAGTGTGACTATGTCAGGCTGTTGAATGGGACACTCTCCGAATTTTGGCACAGGTTCCCAAATATTAGTAAGGATGATTATGCACAATTGATAGGGTTGTGTGTGCAATTGGTATTTCCAATGCTTTGATTGATCCTGAGTGGCTTGTCTGATTTCATTCCTTTTATCAGACTTTGTAGTAGTTAGATACAGCTGAGTGGCTTGCTGGACCATTCAGAGGGCACATTGCATGTCTATCACATGTAGATCATATCAGATAAGGATTGTCTAAGGATAGCATCGTCACAGTTCTTATTGCGCTGAAAATGAAAGGAGGGCCATTAAAGGTGGAAAGAGAGAGTTTGAACTATAGAAGTTAACAATTAGAGAGGAATTAAAAGGGTAAAGATGAAGGTAAAAGCTTGGTTTAGTGACGAAAATAGTGATGACGAATAAATGCATTGTAGCCAAAGGCCTAATGGGGATTTGTTTAACTATGTCTGTTTAAAGCAGTTTCTAAATTTGATGAGAAAGATGTAGAAAGCTTTCTCATTTTATTTGATAAAGTGGCTAAACAAATGAAGTGGCCAGTGATCGTGTCGACCTTGTTCATTCAAACAAAGATGGAAGGCAGAAGTAGTGAGATATTTGCATCGTTATCAGAGGAGGTGTCTGGGGCGTATGAGAAGGTGAAGAAAGCCATCTTAAGTGCACATGACCTTGTGCCACAAGCCTGCAGACAACGTTTCAGGAATCTAAGGAGGGATCCTGGTCAAATGTACATTGAGTTTGAAAGGATCAAACAAAGTAATTTTTTGATAGGCGGATAAGGGCATTGAAAATAGATCAAACATAAAATGCTCTTAGAGAGAAGATTATTGTGGACGAGTTCAAAAATTCACTTCCTGAAGTAGTTTGAACTTGTGGAAGAGTAGAGAGCTAAAGTTTAGCAGCTGAAATAGCTGATGATTATGAATTGGTTCATGAATCAAAGTTTGGCTTCTGACATTAATTTTAATCTGTGAGTGATAGAAATTGGGGAAAAGAGAAATCATTAAAGATAATAAAGAAGTTTACCACAGGGTAAAAAGGAAACCCATGAGGGGAAAAGAGAAGAAACGAAGGTCAATTGTTTTCACTGCTTTAAAGTAGGCCACATGAAGTTGTAGTACTCGTCGTTTAGAAAAAACACTGGGAAGACGGATGTAGGAAAACAGGATAAGCCAATGAATTTTGTTGAAGTGATAAAGGAAAGTACTTAGGTTTTGCTGGAACTTATCAGATGATTTAATGAAGGTATTAAATGGGTAAGATAATGGAGTGCTTGGGATGTAGCATTAACAGTTTTGTGATCTACATTAAGGATGTCCTGCAGGAATGTTTGATTTTTGGTGACAATCATCACTTACGACCAGGGATGGAATGTGGTTGCCGGTGAATGCCATTATCAAGGCCCAAAAGTACAATTATATTTCAATTTGTAACTGGACAAAAAAAGCAATGGCTGGGAAGCACATTTAATCTGCTTTATATAGTTTCTATTTAGAATGGGTCCAAAGGATGAAAGAGTCATGGAGGTATTTCAGGTCACCATGGGAGACTGAAAAAGAACCATCAGAATCTTTGCAGCCTAATAGGCTGAGCAGAGCTTCTAACCCAACATCCCATTCCCAAGATCAAGAGTTCAGGGCCAGAGGTTTCTAGCCCTCCGGATTTCAAGGAAGTTGCAGTCACCACTCCATCAATCATGCCCTTGGATTAGCTTAACTCTTACTAAGTGTGATGTTTGATTATTATCATTCCTTACCAACACTTCCCCAAATCCCCAACATTTGCTTCTGGATGATACAGGCTGATCAGTTGTTTGAGTCATCTGCATATGCAGCCTTAGAACTTTCAATATTTACAGTTTCTTGTTACTGGAGGCACTGAGGTCTTTGGCACTGGAGGCAGTGAGATTGCAGGACATGGAAGCACAAATAAATATGGCACTACTTCTCTGCATTATTGCAAATGTTGATCTCATTTAGTGCAAGTTACTTATGCAAACCCAAAATTTCAGCAATGATTTAAGTGAAACAATGCACCAAGTCAGGATTAACATTCATCCTCTCCTCCTCCATCTATCTTTCAATTTGCCTTTCCTCTCCCTTTGTCAACACAATAAAAGCTATCATTTTCCAGCCCACTTCAGTTCTAAAGAGTCATTGGATTTGAAACATTAACTCTGTTTTTCTCTCTATAAATGCTGCCAGATGTGCTGAGTTTCTCCATCACTTTCTGTTTTTACTTTAGATCTTAAACATCCTTAGTATGTTGTTTTCATTAACATTCATAATGATATCCATGTGTGTTTCAACAGTATGGTGCTGGAAAAGCACAGCAGGCCTTCTCTCCCTTCTCCTGCATGTGTTTTTGCTGAGTTACCTTGTAATATGATTTAACAGATAGAAGGCAGAATTAATGAGATATTTGCATCGTTATCTGAGGAGGTTTTGGGGCATATGAGGAGGTGCAGAAAGCCATCTTAGGTGCATATGAGCTTGTGTCACAAGCCTACATACAACGTTTCAAGAATCTAAGGATGGGCCCTGGTCAAATGTACAAGAGATGGATTTATTCATGAAGAGTTAATTGGGTGTGAACTGGTTGTGTAAATGTTGGGTGATAGTAATCAGTGGGGCAATTTATTGATGGTTACTAAAGGAAAAAATTGGGGATTCAAAATGGCAGCGACCCAGTAGATCTGCTTTGCTGAGCTCTGCACCAGAACCCAGACAAAATGAGACACTCACCCTCTCCTTACTGCTTAATTTGTTGGAAATAACCATTTTTTGACCCTTAGAACTATTTAGTACCAGTTTGGAGCAATTTGGAACTGTTTGAGGAAAGTTAAGAAAATGACTAAGGGGAAGAGAGCATGGGGATCACGTCAAGCCACGACCCCCACCCCAACAACAATGGACACACCCATGGCCTCACCGATGGAGAAGAGCCTGATCTCTGAGTTCGTGAAACTCTGAGAGAAGATTGATTGGTCGATGGAGGAGACCCGGACCAGGCTTGCATCGATCTCGGTCATGCTGCAGAGGCATGACCAGGAGATCCAGCGCCTTGGGCAGCGTGTTGGGGAGGTAGAGAAACAGGCTGCGGCTTCTGAGACTGCGACGGAATCCTCGGCGGGTCAGGTTCAGGCTCTGGAACGCTGAGTGCGGGCCTATGAGGAACAGGTCAACCACCTCAAAAATCGAGGTCATCAGAAAAACATCTGGTTGCTGGGGCTTCCCGAACGGGAGGAAGAAGGCCAACTCGTCAGATTTTTGGAGCAATGGCTCCTGCAGGTTCTGAGGCTGGAAGTCGAGTGCGGGTGCCGGGCGAGGGGGCCCACCAGATCGCAGTGCACAGGCTCGGAACGGACCAGCACCCCACCCCCGCCCTGTCCTAGTGCGACTCCAGCATATTAGAGACAAACAAATGATGCTGGAAGCCTCTAGAGCACTGGGGAAGGATCCCCAGGCTCTGATATATAAAGGATCATGAATTATGCTTTTCCAGGACTTCTCTCTGGTCATGATTCACAAGAGGAAGGCCTTTGATGAGGTAAAAAGGCAGCTGAGGGACTTGAATATCCAGTATTCTGTTAGATATCCGGTGATACGGCGTTTCAGCCACAGAGGTCCGTGTTCGACTTTGATTCACCGGAAAAAGCAAAGGACATCTTGGATGCTTTAAAATAGACTGACTGGCTTGAATTATATGGACAATTCTTTTTTCTCTCTGTAATTTGCATGGTTTACCTGGTTGTTTAGGGGTGGTCTTGGTTTTCTTTTTAATGTATGTCAGGGTCATAATTATTTTCCCTTTTTTGTTTCCTCTCCCTTCTCTCTCCCTTCCTGTCATCCTTTGTTTTCCTGGGTTTTCTTTTCTTATTATTTCCTTTTGTCCTTCTCTTCTGGTTTGGGATGATCGGGGGAGGTGGGGGGCAGCGGGGTAAGGTCATTTTTTTTGTTCTACCAGGAGTGTCTATGATTACAGTATGGAGGGGATGGGTTGAGCCCACTTTTAACTTTCTTGTTATATGATTTTTTGTCTTTTACTTTGTGTTGCCTGGAGTCATGGTGGGGCTAATGGATGGCATGAGCGCCCCCTGTGGACAAGGGAGAAAGTCTCCTTTCAGTTATGTTATATGTTGGTATGTTGTAGAAGTAGCTGTTGGAAGTTTTGATTTAGCAGTTTTGGAAGTTGCATTTTTAAACTTATACGAACTGTTTATGGTTTTCACTCGGCGCACTATGAGTGGGGTTCTTCCTCCCAGGGGGTCACGGATTGTTTCAGGCGATGATGGTTAGCTATTCGTTTAAATGGTACACCTGGAATGTTAAGGGGAGTCATTCACCAATTAACAGAAAAAAGATACTGTCAAGCCTTAGAACAGAGAGGGTTGATGTAGCTTTGTTACAAGAAATGCACTTAACCGATAAGGAGCATTTGAAGTTGCAACAGGGAGGATTCGGCCAGGTGTTTTTCTCATCCTTTAATTCGAAAAGTAGAGGAGTGGCCATTCTCATCCGGAAGACCCTCCCTTTTCAAATGCTAGGCCAAATTAAGGATAAGTGCAGGTGATTCATAATTCTTAAAGCTTTAATACATGGAGAGGAATATGGGATTCTGAATGTATATTACATCCCGGCACATCCCCTTAAATTCATAATGGATGTGTTTTCTAGATTGATGGCCATTGGGGCACGTCATATAATTATAGGGGAGACTTCAATCGTATTATTGACCCCGAGGTGGACAGGATGTCTCGGGGTCTTGCGGGTGTGTCTCCGCAATCCAGGCAGTTGATGGACTTGAACAGGGAGTTGGGGTTGGTGGACACGGTGGCACAGTGCTTAGCACTGCTGCCTCACAGCGCTTGAGACCCGGGTTCAATTCCCGCCTCAGGCGACTGACTGTGTGGAGTTTGCATGTTCTCCCCGTGTCTGCGTGGGTTTCCTCCGGGTGCTCCGGTTTCCTCCCACAGTCCAAAAGATGTGCAGGGTCAGGTGAATTGGCCATGCTAAATTGCCCGTAGTGTTAGGTAAGGGGTAAATGTAGGGGTATGGGTGGGTTTCGCTTCGGCGGGTCGGTGTGGACTTGTTGGGCCGAAGGGCCTGTTTCCACACTGTAATGTAATCTAATCTAATCTAATGTAATCTAATCTAATCTAATGACATGTGGAGATGTCTTCGCCCTGAAGGTAGAGATTTTACCTTTTTTTCTAATCCATTTAAGTGCTATACTAGAATTGAAATTTTTTTTGTCCCATCGACCTTTTTGAACTCGGTGCTGACTTGCAGAATAGGGAACATAGTCGTTTCTGTTCATGCGGCAGTGTACTGGACGTCAAGGTTGGAGGTGATGGAGCAAGATCCGGCACTGGCTCATGGACCCTTTCCTCCTGAAAGTTAGCACGTGTATAGAGTATTTTTTGCAGGAGTTTAAAATCTTTTGGGATATTAATTTAGATACAGCCAGCAACCCATCGGTGCTGTGAGAGACCGCCAAGGCCTATGCACAAGGTTTGATTATTTCTTACTCCGCGACCCAGAAGTGGCAGAGGGGAGAACAGTAACGTTTGCTTGAGGCTCGTCTGAAGGCAGCTGAGTTAGCATACCTTGATAGGCTGTCTATAACTAAATTATAGCAGATTACAGCCCTTAAGTCTACTTTGAATGCTGCACTCACCCAAACAGCAAAGAGGAAAATCTCTTTTGCGAAACAGAGATTATTTGAGAATAGTGATAAACCGGGTAGATATCTAGCATACATAGCCAGAAAGAAGAATGCCCCCCAATCTATTACATCCATCAGAGAGAGTACTGGTAGTCTTACTTACAATGCTGAAAAGATTAATGCAGCATTTAGAAAGTTTTACGAACTTATACGAACTGTTTATGGTTTTCACTCGGCGCACTATGAGTGGGGTTCTTCCTCCCAGGGGGTCACGGATTGTTTCAGGCGATGATAGTTAGCTATTCGTTTAAATGGTACACCTGGAATGTTAAGGGGAGTCATTCACCAATTAACAGAAAAAAGATACTGTCAAGCCTTAGAACAGAGAGGGTTGATATAGCCTTGTACCAGTTGGAGGGCTGTGAGGACAGAATGATGAAGATGGAATCCTTTTTTAAGACCCTGGACCTTCCGGGTGTAACCTCAGAGTAGGCGTCCTTTCTGAGTGCTCCCCTGACAATTCAGGAAGTACTGGAGGTGGTGAAACTGCTTCAGAGTGGTAAAGCACCTGGACCAGATGAATTTCAAAGTGAGTTTTATCAGGAGTTTATGGACAAGCTGGACGGGCCATTCTTGGATATGTACAATTACTCATTCAGTCAGGGCTGTCTCCCATCTTCTTTGGAGAAGCAAATATTTCTCTTATTCTTAAGAAAGGAAAAGCCCCAGAAGGTTGCACTTCATGCAGGCCTATATTGTTATTGAACATGGACTTTAAAATCCTATTGAAAATGCGGGCGTTGAGGCTGGAGAGGGTATTGCCTTTTATTGTAAAGGAGGACCAGACAGGTTTTAAATATGGTCCAAATATGTCAGCAAAGATTGATCCTGGGTTTGGTAGTCTCCCTGGATGCAGAGGAAGCAATTGATCGGGTGGAGTAACTGTACCTCTTTTATGTCATGGAACAGTTTGGTCTTGGAGAGGTTTTTGCCAAATGGATGGCAGTGTCGTGTAGTGATCCGAAAGCAGCATTTCTCACTAATGGTATAAGGTTGGCAGAGGCTGCCACCAAGGGTGCCCTCTTTTGCCACTATTATTTACATTGGTGATCGAGCTGCTGGCAGAAGCCATTCGGACGGATCCCAATATAACTGAGGTAGGGTCAGGCAGGCATAAAATCACCCTCTATGCGGATGACATCCTTCTCTTTTTAACTAATCCAATGACATCTGTGCCCCACTTAATACAAACGGTTAATCTATCTGGTTTGTTTTCAGGGTATAAAATTAATTTCATGAAATTGGAGGCCATGCCTGTGGGAGGGTCGTACTAGTATATCCAGCTTTGGGGATGGAACCCGTATCCCCTTCCGGTGGTCACTGGGAGGTTTTCTGTATTTTGGCATTTTTATTTCCCTGGTTTTTGATCAATTATATAAAGCCAACTATGTGCAGCTTCTAGAGAAGATAAGGAAGGACCTTCGGTGCTGGGAAGATCTTTCAATATCTTGGTTGGGCAGAATAACTCTGGTTAAGGTAAATGTTCTTCCTTGCTTATTATATCCCATGCGAATGCTCCCTTTGATGCTGCCCAGGCAAACACTGCGCAGGCTTTACAGCTGGCTTGGATCTTTTATTTGGCATCATAGGTGGCCTCTTATTAAGCTGGATAAATTGCAGCTTCCACAGGAGAGGGGAGGGGGTCCAGACTTTAAGAATACCAATTGAGTTCTTTACTATCCTATGTGACTGAATGAGCCTGTCAGGATCCACGATCAATCTGGTTGGATATTGAGGCCTCCCAGACAAAATGCCCTCTCATTAATTTGTTGTTTATGAACAAGATGAGAATTGTTATGGATCACTGCAAAAGCCCGATTGTCCTAAACACAGTTAAAGCATGGAGAATGATGCGGCAGGGTGAGGGCAATTTACAAAAAAATTCCCCTTTCACTCCCATGGTGGGAATGTTGGGATTCCAGCCAGGTTCGATGGACTCTGGCTTTAAGCTCTGGGAGTTCAGAGGAATCTCCTGTTTGGGAGATTTATTTGACGGGGAGGTCATGATGTTCTTCGAACAGCTGAGTCAGAAGTTCAAGCTATCTAGGAAGCCTCTTACTTCCAGGTTAGAGACTTCATACAAAAGAAGTCTACATTGATGGCTAGCCCCTACAAGTCGGACATAGAGAGGAGAGTACTCCGATCTACAGGTGTCCTCTCAGTTAGTACTCTCTATCACTTGTTAGGTAGCAATGTGTTGAAGGACATTGAACGGCTATGCAGAACCTGGACTCAAGAATTAGGAGTGGAAATTTTGTCAAAGATGTGGGAGGATATCTGGGAAAATGTTAGGAAGATCTCAGTTTGTAATAGGACCAAGGCTATTCAACTGAAGGTACTTCATATGGCTCACCTGGCACTGGAGCGGCTTGTGAAATTTAAGACAGGAGTGTCCCCAATGTGCCCCAAGTGTAAAATGGAGGTTGGTACTCTTACTCACTGCTTGTGGTCATGCCACAAGGTCCGCAGGTATTGGGATGCCATAGCAAATGTTTTGGCAAAGGTTTTGGGAACTGAGGTTAAGTTGGATCCGGTGACCCTCCTTTTGGGTATTCCAAATCTTCCCCCTTTGGATGTGCATGGGAAGAAATTGTTTAATATTCTTTCATTCTGAGCAAGGAAGAACATTCTAATGAGTTGGGTGTTGGCAAATCTGCCAGGACTCTCGAGCTGGCGTAGGTTAGTCATGGAACACATCCCTGGACTTCCTCAAGAGTACGGTGTACCAGAAAAGGGAATTGTTTTACAGAACATGGCGGAATTATTTTGAAATTATATTGATGCAGACTTATCAGCTATATTATTCAGGGCCTTTGTGTAGCCATGACGGTTGTGTCTGTCAGTCTGGGGGCCCCTGGGGGAAAGAATCCTGAACAAATACACATTTACTTCCATTGCTCCCAATGGTGGGGAGCTTCGGTGAGATTGCACTGAGTGTAGTAATTTAATTGAATATAATTTAAGTTATCTTGCTATAACATGGTTTAATTTTGTTTTGTTTGTTTATTTATTTTCCTTCTTTCTCCTTGGTTATTTATTGAATTGTAGTTTTTGTAGAGGTCTTTTGTCTTTTTGTTTGTGTTTCGGTAGTTTGTGGAGTAGAGTAGTAGTTTGTTTTCTATTATTGGTATTATGTTATAAAGTTGTCACACTATTTTGTACTGGTTTTGTAATTTTGTAAAACATTTAAAAACTTTGTTTTCAATAAAAATATTTTTTTAAAAAAAGAAAAAATATGGTGGTTTGGTGATAGGTAAACATATTTGTTGTGTGTAAGAGCACTCCTGGATATTAAAAAAAATGAGTAGATGAAAAATATACCACAGGTGATTGTGGATGAGTGGGACTCAAATTGTTCAGTTATGTAAGAATACTTATGGATATAAAAATAAAATAATCAGTGGAACATGAGTTTATGGAACACGGTTAACTGAAATAAAACTAACGCGAAGAGTGGACTTGGATTCTTCAAAAACATTTATTTTCTAGTGTATAACATTATCTTGCATCTTAACAGAATTTTTCAGCATAAACAGCAAGTATCATGATAAATATTAAGTAACATCATAAATGCAATAAAAATTATGTCTTTGTGAAATTATACAACTAATTTTTATACTGTAAAAATATGTGTGGGGACTGTGAGATTATACGCAGCATGGCAACAATGCAGCACAACACAAGGGAATGTATCCTCGACATGAAGATTGGACTTCATTTCCATCAGGATGGTACAATGGTCACTCCTAACAATACTGTCATGGATTGATGCATTTGTGGAAGTTAGATGAATGAGTATGAGGCACTGCAACTTTTTAACTCTTGTTGATTCCATCATCGTTTGCTGCAGACCCAGTAAATCAGCTGTGTCCTTCAGAACACACTAGGTAGTGGAGTTCCTGAGCCCTCTTGGTAATGGACATTGAACTTTTTCACCCAACGTATATTCTGTACCTTTGCCACCCTCAGTATTTCCTACATGTGCTATCCAACATGGAGGAATACCGGTGCAGCAGCTGAGGGCTGGCAGTAGTTCCTAATCAGCAGGAGGTTTCCATGCCTTTGTTTGACCTTATGAAACAGATCTCACCTAGTCTAGAGTCAATGCTGAGGACACAGGATAAGGCTTTCCTGACTCTGTGCCATTATGGTGCCACCTCTGGTGATGTCTGGGCAATTGTTAGTTTGGATTCTGTTGCTGGATTTATCTGCAGGACAATTTTCCAAACTTTGGCATAAACACCCCAGATGTTAGGAAGATTTTGCAGGGTCGACTTGGCTTGGTGTGTCATTGTTTCTGATGCCTAGTGATCTATCCAGTTTCATTCCTTTTTGACTTTACTCTAGTGATATGTCACAACGGTTTGGCTTTGCCAGAGGGCAGTTAATAGTTGACCACTTTTGGTGTGAGTCTGGAGTCACATGCCCAGGTAAGCAGCAGCAGATGGGTTTTTATAACAATGGTGTCATGGCTACCATTGCTGATAGTACCCCGTTTTAATTCCAGATTTATTTATTGTACTTGAATACCACCAGCCATAATGGGATTTGAACAACTGTTCCATAGGATTAGCCTCTGATTACTAAACCAGTGACATTACCACTGTGCCATCATCTTGGCATTGACCTGCATTGGCTCCTGGTTCAACAATCTCTTTAAAAGTCTAATTCTCATTTTCAAACTGCTCCAAAGCGTTGCTCCTCCCTATCTTTGTACTTCTTCGATCCCTATAACCTGCTGAGATTTCGGTACACTTCCAATTTCAATCTCTTGCCCATCCTGACTTTCATCACTATCTCTGTCAGTCATGTTGTGGCTCCAACCACTCATATACTTTCCTTAAATCTGTCCTCCTCTCTACCTTTTTTTCTCTTAAGATTCTCCTTAAAACCTATTTCTATGAGCCAGCTTTTCATCTCCGTTTCAATTTGGCCTTATGTGCCTTGCTGACAAATTTTATTTGCAACAGTTCTGTGAAACACGTTTGGCCATTTTACTAACTTATATCACCGAAGGTTGTTCCTGTTCTTACGGTCTCCATCAGAATGTTTAAAACATGCCATAAACGTAGTGACCACATTAACAACTCATGATTTTATGCAGGACAATATCTATAATGCATGTTGCAATTATGGTTAACCACAGTTGTATCATTATGGAAACTGAAATTTGCTAAATTGAAGAGTATTTGTTTTGGTGGAAAAAAATGTACATGGTACAGTACATCCCTGAGTAACAGAAAATTGAAAAGCTTGTCAGCTTTTCTCCTTTTTTAATTATCAGTTGATCTTCTGTCACGATTCTTGAACATTAGTGTGGAATCTAGAGAGCTTATGTAATAGTTATGATTTGGAGATGCTGGTGTTGGACTGGGGTGTACAAAGTTAAAAATCACACAACACCAGGTTATAGTCAAACAGGTTTAATTGGAAACACTAGCTTTTGGAGCGACGCTCCTTCATCAGGCAGCGCTCCAAGCTAGTGCTTCCAGTTAAACCTGTTGGACTATAACCCGGTGTTGTGTGATTTTTAACTATGTAATGGTTAGTTGCTAAGATGAAGTTATGTTTAATCTGATTTGTCTCTTTAACCTCTGCCAAGTTATATATGATTGGGAAGTGATCTAATTGAATAAAATCTATGGTTAACTACAGGGAGCTGCTTCTAAATCCTGGCTCATTGCTTTGAAGAGAAGTCGTTATTAAGATTGGAGAAAAAGAACAGCAAATTACTAGTTCAATTTTTCTTTTCTAATGCTTTTGACTATGCAATAATGTCTAGTTCGTGTAAAACTTTTATATTAGATTGATTTAGCATTTAAAAACATGCAAACATAACAATTAATGTAAGCAAAAAAGGGTGTTGTTGGATTTCAACTGTATTATATATATAAAATTCTGAAAAAGTTAATGTTATATTGAGGTCACACACTGTCTGTGAGTGGAGATGAGGAGTCCCATTCTGGCTTTTGGAGGGAATAGATATACTTATACCAGCTCCCTTAGATCCTAGTAACCCTGATATCTAAGAACAATGTCACTTCTGCAGTTCCTCTCCCACCAATCATGAACAAGCCCAAGACAAGTGACACTGAACCATCTCAAATAACCCTTACCCATTTCCACATACTGGCAGAGGTGGCAAATACTGCAAGGTGCCAACAATGGTCAGCTGGGAAAATGCCACATCAACAACTAAAGAAGAAAAACTGTTCTACAGAGAGACAACAATAACCTGACTTAACTCATAGGAGATAATAATTCTCTTTGACTTTACTAGTGTCACAAACAGCTCTGTCCTTGATTTTTCAGAGGGGTAATAAACCAGGCCGGGCTCTGATCAGTCTGGTTTTGTACGGAGATAAAAAGGATTTTGAGAGGCCTTTTGTTTTTATGTAAACAGATGAGACTTCAGGCCAAAGTGGTCATGTTTTAGAAGTGACCTGTATAGTGAAAGGAGAGTGGTCAGCTCTCTAGCTACTTGAGCTGAGCTGAGCAGTTTTTAGTTTAGTCTTAAACTGGTTGGAAGTTCAACAGGGAACTTTGTGGAAATTCTCTCTTTCTCCTGCCTTTCAACTTCAACCTGTCAGCATGTGTTCCATTTATACTGGTTTTTAAAGGGAGTTTGCTTATTGGGACTGTTGTGTATGTTCGGAGCAGCATAATTAAGTCTAGTTGGATAGGCTGAGTTCTGTGGGGGTTCTTTATTCTGTTCTTTGTGTTTTATTGTATAATTTTGTGAATACATTTTTGTCTGTTTTAAAATGTAATAGTCAACCTAGCTAATTTAATTTGGGTAAGTTTCGCTGTATACTTACTAAAAAAAAATTGCAAAATAATGGTCTGAGCTGCCTGCTTAAGAAAGTTTCACTTAGTCCATAATATTAGCTTCTGAAGTCTTTCGATTTTGTACAACAATGAGGCCAGTCGCTAAACAGCAAGCTCATCCCAAGTAATCTCCAGGAGAAGATCCATGGAATGATGTAGAAAAGAGACCACACAGACTTCAACCAGGAGCTTCCATGCCCAATGAAGGATGACACAGTTAGAGGTTTATTGATTGTCTCTACCTCAATTGGAACCATTGCTCAGAAATGTTAGTAGCAGAAGTAAGTACCATCTATAAGATGCAGTGCAGAATTCATCAAAGCTCTTTAGACAGTACCTTTCAAACCCATGACCACTTCCATCTAGAAGGATAAGGATAGCAGACACATGGAAACACCACCACTTGCAGGTTCCCCTTGAACATCACCTCCCCACCCCCCCCCCCCCCCCCACTCACCAGGCCACTCACCATTCTGACTTGGAAATATATTGCCATTCCTTCCCTGTTGCTGAGTCGAAATTCGGAAATTCCCTCCTCAGTGGCATTGTGGATCTACATGAACTGCAGTGGTTTAAGAAGGCTGCTCACCACTACCTGCTCAAGGACAACTAGAGATGGCCAATAAATGCTGGTACAGCCAGTGACAGCGACATCCCATAAATAAGTTTAAAACAATAGCAGGTCAAAGAAATGTGGGAGAACACTAAATCCTTTGTGAACTAATGATGTCTTCATGATCATGTATTGATAAACAAAATTAAAATTTTCTGTCTAAAAGTAGTTTCTGACTGAGAGTCAAAAGGCTATATTTTTTACTTTTTATATGACTAGTTCAGTTGGCTGATCAGCTGGGTTGTGATGAGAGTGGCACCAACAGTGTGGGTTCAATTCCCGCACTGGCTGAGGTTACCATGAAGGACTCTCCTACTCAACCTTTCTCCATACCTGAGGTGTGGTGACCCTAAAGTTAAAAAAAACACCAATCATCTCTCTAATGAAAGAGCTGTCCTATGGTCCAGTAGCTGAAAATGTGTTGCTAGAAAAGCGCAGCAGGTCAGGCAGCATCCAAGGAGCAGGAGAATCGACATTTCGGGCTCTGATCTCCAGTCCTCACTTTCTCCTATGGTCCAGTATGATTTTACCTGAGTAAGCCCTGAACCACTTTCCTAGAATTTCCCACCATGTATTTTCGTCCTGTTTGTTTTGTGTATGCCAGGGGGAGTTTATAAGGAGATTAGAATTTTCATTCATAGAATCCTACAGTGTGGAAACAGGCCATGTTTCCCACCAAATCCACCCAGACCCATTCCCCTCCCCTATTACTCTATATTTCCCCTGACTAATGCACCTAACCTACACACACCCCTGAAGTCTATGGGCAATTTAGCATAGACAATTTGCCTAACCTGCATATCTTTGGACTGAGGGAAGAAACCGGAGCACCCGGAGGAAACCCATGCAGACACGGGGAGAATATGAAAACTCCACTTAGACAGTCACCCAAGACTGGATTTGAACCCGGGTCCCTGGCACTATGAGGCAGCAGAGCTAACCACTGAGCCACCCAATTTTAATTAATAGAGGTATATGCCAATGCTTCATAATTATTTATCAACAGCTAGAACCTACTTCCTTGTAATAAATAGTCATTTCATGATTACAGAAACTTGGTCCATGCTTTCTCTCAACTTGGGTCAACAAGTCAGGTAAATTAGGGAATTTTGCATGCTCTTGTCACAACTCCGGGAATAGAGGGAATTAATTTCCAGCATGCTGTCTCAGTGACATGTGACAGAAGCTTTTGTTGGTGGGAACTAGATGGCTTTCCTCTCTTCCTCTTTAATTACAATACAGTTAGTTCTGCTATAATGCAGTAGTTCCGTTCTCCATCCCATGCTATTAAAAAAATTGTGTAATAGCAGCACCATTTAAACTAGTAGGTCCAGAATCACATTATAACTAATGCACACTTTAAAACTTTGCACCTTAGAAACAGTGTCCCCAATTCGTCAATTGTGTTATAGCAAATTTGTGTTAACAAAACTCGCATTGTAGCAGAACGAACAGTATTCTTGGTGATCCACATGATAACAAATTGCAATTACAGCATCATTAATAGTGCAAACAGGAAATAAGTATATCATTGTATCCACTAAAAAATAAAAATCAAGTGACTCACTAAGTATACACACCTGTTCCAATGACTGAATGAATTGGTACTGGAATTGAATTGCTTCAGAAGAAAGATTAGTAAGAAATGGGAGTAAAGATTGAAAGTGTCTGCTCTATTCTTACCCATAAAATGGACCAACAATTGATATTTGCCCATAAAATTTTGGAATTGGTATTGAAAGCAGCAAATCACAGTAAGGAAGAGCGATTACAACTAATTGATAGGGCATTATGTAAGTTTACATCCAACTTTGTGTATTTTGCCACTCCATATAAATAGTGAAATTATATCATTTGCAAATACTATGCAAGAGTTTGAGAATGGGAGTTGATGGATACAGTATAGACGCTGTATACCTTTAGTCAGTTACAGCTTTGGATACTGAAATTTGAAATTCATCCAATAAAAAGGACACAAGTATAGATTTATTGATGCCCTCCAGCACACCTCATCCACTTCCCACACCTCCGCCCTCAAAACCCACCCCTTCAACTGCAACAAGGACAGAACCCCCCCCCCCCCCCCAGGGCTCACCTTCCACCCCACCAACCTCTGGATACATCACATCATCCTCCGTCATTTCTGCTACCTACAAACAGGAGCTGTATCCGTTACTCCTAATGTGGTCTCATCTACATTGGGGAGACAGGACACCTATTTGCAGAACACTTCAGAGAACATCTCTGGGATACACACATGAAACAACCCCACCGCTCCGTGACCGAACGATTTAACTACCTCTCCCACTCCCCCAAGGACATGCAGGTCCTGGCCTCCTCCATCGCCAAACTCTTATCACCTGACACCTGGAGGAAGAACACCTCATCTTCTGCCTCGGGACCCTCCCATGGCATCAATGTGGATTTCACCAGTTTCCTCATTTCCCCTCCCCCCACGTTATCCCAGATCCAATCTTCCAACTCAGCACCGCCCTCTTGATCTGTCCTACCTGTCCATCTTCCTTCTCACCTATTCGCTCCGCCTTCATCTCCGACCTATCACCTTCACCCCCACCCTATCTATAACATTCTCAGCTGCCTCCACACACACACACACCCCACCCCCTGCAACTCCCTCCACAGCCTCTATCCCTCCCATTAATCTCTCAGCCCTTTGGCTCACAAGCCTCATTCCTGATGAAGAGCTTTTGCTTGAAACATCAATTCTCCTGCTCCTCAGATGCTGCCTGACCTGCAGTGCTTTTCCAGCAGCACACTCTCGACATAAATTTATTGAACTCTGGTTATTAACTTGACAATTGATTTTATAATTAGATGATTGTCATGCTTCAGTCAGAGGCTTTTTCCCCGGGTACAACAGAGTGTTACAAGGGGACATAAATTTAAGGTGAAGGGTGGAAGGTATGGGGGGGATGTCAGGGGTAGGTTCTTTACCCAGAGAGTGGTGGGGGCATGGAATGCGTTGCCTGTGGGAGTGGCAGAGGCAGAATCATCGGTGACCTTTAAGCGGCAATTGGAAAGGTACATGGATAGGTGCTTAAGCTAGGTACATGGATAGGTGCTTAAGCTAGGACAAATGTTCGGCACAACATCGTGAGCCGAAGGGCTTGTTCTGTGCTGTATTGTTCTATGTTATATTTTATGTACAAATTTAAAGAAAATGCCTCTTTGTCACTTCTTGCTAAATATACCACAGATGGTGAGTAGGTGAAGGACAAAAGCATAATGAAAGCTTCCCTAATGCTCAGAGTTTGCATAAAGGCTTACTTTTTGGGCATTGTTGTTCCCTGTGGACTCTCAAGTGTTGAGTGTTAGGGTAGAAGTAGCAAAGTTGGTGCATGATCTGACAATGATGCCTTATGCATCACTTTCTACCCCTCCACCTCATCCCAATTATAGAAATACAGATATGAAAGAACCACTTTGTCTTATCAAGTCAATGACAGCTCATTCCTGATGAAGGGCTTTTGTCCGAAACATCGATTTTCCTGCTCTGTGGATGCTGCCTGACGTGCTGTGCTTTTCGAGCTCCACTCTAATCTTGACTCTAATCTCCAGCATCTGAAGTACCCACCTCTGCCTAGCTCTTTTGTATTCAATTAATCCCGCACCTTTTCTCTTTCGCCATACCCCTTTAAGTTCTGTTGCACCACCCTTTCAGGTAGTACAATCATGGTATAGAATGTAGGGAAATAGATGGTGACATCTTGAAAAATGTCCATATTACAGAGGAGGAAGTGTTAGATGTCTTGAAGCACATAAAAGTGGATAAGTCTCCAGGACCTGATCAGGCGTACCCTAGAACTCTGTGGGAAGCTAGGGAAGTGATTGCTGGCCCTCTTGCTGAGATATTTGCACCATCGATAGTCATAGGTGAGGTACCAGAAGACTGGAGGTTGGCTAATGTGGTGCCACTGTTTAAGAAGGGTGGTAAGGACAAGTCAGGGAACTATAGACCAGCGAGCCTGATGTTGGTGGTAGGCAGGTTGTTGGAAGGCATCCTGAGGGACAGAATGTACATGTATTTGGAAAGACAAGGACTGATTAGGGATAGTCAACATGGCTTTATGCATTGGAAAACATGTCACACAAACTTGATTGAATTTTTCGAAGAAGTAACAAAGAGGATTGATGAGGGCAGAGCGGTGGACGTGATAAGTATGGACTTCAGTAAGACGTTCAACAAGGTTCTCCATGGGAGACTGGTTAGCAAGGTTAGGTCTCATGTAATACAGGGAGCCAGATGGGCCAATGGGCTGAGAAGTGGCAGATGGAGTTTAATTCGGATAAATGCAGAGTATTGAGTACAGGAGTTGGGAGGTCATGTTGCGGCTGTACAGGACATTGGTTAGGCCACTGTTGGAATATTGCGTGCAATTCTGATCTCCTTTCTATCAGAAAGATGTTGTGAAACTTGAAAGGATTCAGAAAAGATTTACAAGGATGTTGCCAGGGTTGGAGGATCTGAGCTACAGGGAGAGGCTGAGGGGTGACCTTATAGAGGTTTACAAAATTATGAGGGGCATGGATAGGATAAATAGGCAAAGTCTTTTCCCTGGGGAGTCCAGAACTAGAGGCCATAGGTTGAGGGTGAGAGGGGAAAGATATATACAGGCTAGTACAATTTGCAACATTTAAGAGGCATTTGGATGGGTATATGAATAGGAAGGGTTTGGAGGGATATGGTCGGGTGCTGGCAGGTAGGACTAGATTGGGTTGGGATATGTGGTTGGCATGGATGGGTTGGACCGAAGGGTCTGTTTCCATGCTGTACAAAAAAATAAAAATAAAAAAAACCTAGCCATTTGGATACAGAACTGGCTCAACAGTAGAAAACAGAGGGTGGCGGTGGAGGGTTGTTTTTCAGATTGGAGGCCTGTGACCGGTGGAGTGCCACAAAGATCTGTGCTGAGTCCACTTCTTTTCATCATTTATATAAATGATTTGGATGTAGGCATAAGAGGTATAGTTAATAAGTTTGCAAATGACACCAAATTGGAGGTGTAGTGGTCAGTGAAGAAGGTTACCTCAGATTACAACGGGGTCTTGATCAAATGGGGCAATGGGCTGAGAAGGGGCAGATGGAGTTTAATTTAGATAGATGCAAGGTGCTGCATTTTGGGAAAGCGAACCTTAGCAGGACTTATACACTTAATGATAAGGTCCTGGGGAGTGTTGTTGAACAAAGAGACCTTGGTGTACAGGTTCATAGCTCCTTGAAAGTAAAGTCGCAGGTAGATAGGATAGGAGGATTTCAGCTATTGGGACAGGTTGAACAGGCTGGTGCTATTTTCCCTGGAGCATCAGAGGCTGAGGGGTGACCTTACAGAGGTTTATAAAATCATGAGGGGCATGGATAGGATAAATAGACAAAGTCTTTTCCCTGGGGTCGGGGAGTCCAGAACTAGAGGGCATAGGTTTAGGGTGAGAGGGGAAAGATATAAAAGAGACCTAAGGGGCAACCTTTTCACACAGAGTGGTACGTGTACGGAATGAGCTGCCAGAGGAAGTGGTGGAGGCTGGTACAATTGCAACATTTAAAAAGCATCTGGATGGATATATGAATAGGAAGGGTTTGGAGGGAGATGGTCTGGGAGCTGGCAGATGGAACTAGATTGGGTTGGGATATCTGGTCGGCATGGACGAGTTGGACCGAAGGGTCTGTTTCCATCCTGTATATCTCTATGACCCTATCTCTATCACTCACTCCATAAAATATATTTTTCATAGCCCATCCAATTCTTTTCCAAATATCTTAAATCTGAGACCTCTGGTTGCTGAATCCTCTGTCACTGGAAATTATTGCCCTTTACTTATTTTATTACAGCAATTCATGCTTAGGAACACCTCTGCCAAATTTCTTAATCTGCTCTGTTTTAATAATTACAAGCTGGCGTGTATGGTCTCTCTGCAACACTGAAGGCCCACATGCCTGGGACAATTTTAGTAAATCTCTCTGCACCCTTTTTAAGGCCATGACACCTTTTCCAAAATGTTATTCCAAGAACTGGACATGATATTCCAATTGAGGCATAACCGCTGTTATATAAAAATTACACATAATCTCTTTGCTTTGCACTCTATTCTTCAATAATAAAGAGCCTTATAGAACAGCCATTTCAATTTGTCTTGAATACCTTTTAAAGATTTATGTACATTTATCATTAGACTTCTCCGTTGCTGCATCTCCTGAAAATTGTACCATTCAGTTAGTTTTACCACTCCTTGTTCTTCTGAGCTAAATGTTAACATAGTAATAAAATCGCAAAGAAGAAAAGCTGCTGATTCTGAAGGTATTGAGAGAAATATCCAGCTCAAATTCCTTTGAAGCTTCCCAGGTTCTTGCATAGCAAAACGTAAATGACAGACAAGGAAGGAGCAAAACTGGAAATTAACTCCAGACTATTGACAGGAAGCTGCAGAACTTTTATTGAGCTCCGAGAATCAGAATCAAAATGGCCTTACTTCCGCTCCTATGTCTTATGGTCTTAAAAGAAAATTACAATTATGTCGATAACAGATGGCTAAAGGCCAACTTCTGCCTCTACTTCAGTTTGACTCTAACTGAAGATTGACATATATCTAAAAGAAAGACCACCATTGAGTGGAGAGTGGAGCTTTGATGGTCAACATTTCATGGTTTGTTAAGGTGGGGATTGGTTAGCTCAGTTGTCTGAATGGCTGGTTTGTGATCTAAAAGATGCCATCAGCATGAGTTGAATTCTCACACCAGCTGAAATTATCATGAAGGACTTTCCCTCTCAACCTCTCCCTCCCTTGCCTGAGGTATGCTCACCCTCAGGTTAAATCACCACTAGTTATCTCTCTCTATTGAGAGAACAGCCCAATGGATTACTAGGACTGTGGCAACTTTATTTTTATGTAAAGCAACATGAAAGTTCACAAAATTATAGCATTGACATTACTCAATGACACCATAACTTCCTGAGATCATTTATCTGGGAAGTGGACCTGGTGCTATAGATCTAGGATATTGTAAACCAGTGTTATCTAATGTGTGACAAATTCATTCTGTTTAATCATACCAGTTTGACCTCTAGGGGCTAATAGAATCTTCAATAAATTAAAAGCAATCTGTTTGAACTTAAGCTTTGATTGAAATATGAGAAATGTGAACAGTTCAATGTGACCCACAATAAACTGATCAGCCTTTCTAAGATTTGAGGATTTTACCAAAGTGGCAAAATACAGATAGACTCTGTGGCAATGGACTACCCACTTTTCATGTAAACAGTCAATGACAGAATTTAATTTAAACATTTAAAAGTGATAATAAATGCCTCATTCTTAAACAGCACCAAGAATAGTGTAACAAAATTATCAGAACTGTGATGGAAACTCACAAGTTAGATGAAGGTGATACTCTTGGGATAATGTGCGTTCCAGTCTCTCCAGTGCCCATTGATGGCACAAGTGTACTTGACACAAGACACCACACAATCCTGCTCCAGTGACCCATAGGTGTAGATGTAACTACAGAAGAGAGGCAAAGAGTTTGGTCCATGACTCCTGGGCTATCCTCTGCTGAGACCTGATGATGACCACTATTTTTAGGCCCGGGGCAAGGGAATGGAATTCTAGGTATCGAAAAACGCAAAAACAGAAAATAAATTTTAACTGGACTATTCGTCAGGGTAAACCTTGCCTTGGCAAAAATGTAGGAAAGGTTCACCAGCTGGAATTGTGGGAGAAGAGGCCAGGCCTGAGAAAAGAGATTGTGTAAATTTGACCAATACTCTCTGGTATACTCTAGTCTTGGGACAAGGGGATTGCCATTTTTGAAGGTATTGAGCCAAGGAGAAATTCTTTTACTCAAAGAGCTGGAAATCTTTGGATTCTCTGCTCCAGAGAGCTGTCTACTATTGCACAAAACAATGGCTTTGAAGGGGTTAATATTCAAATTACATTAGCTGCGCTCATTCTACTGAGGTCACACAGTCTGTAGTGGAGCCAAGAAATCTTCCTGTTGTTTTTAAAAGACAGTAGATATCTGAACAAGCTCTCTCAGGTCCTAGCCATTATGTCTGACTGAATGTAGCTGTTTTTACTGAAGTCTTGCAGTAAACCTTGATATCTAAGAATAGTGCCTTTTCCATCAAGACTCTACGGTGGTGCATCCACTATCACTAATCACTAGTTAAGCCAAAGCAAAGTAAAGATGGGGGTGGGGGATTACCACTAAGCTCCACAGAACCATTAATTTATACCACACAGTCAGCTATTCCACCATATTGAAGTCATCAATAAACCATAGGGAGGCTCCTTGATGACAAGATCTACCTTTTCTGTACCCGGTTCATGCCACTTACATACAGGGAGACATTGTGTGACAATGAGTTGCCCATTAGGTTTCAGTTTCCCTGAAGATCTCTCCACCTTAATGTTACTCCACCTTTCCATCCTTCTGCTCTGGTCTGTCATTATGCCTCCAGCCAAAATCCTGAAATAAAAGACACCACATAAATTGGTAACAGCTGCATTCAACAACTCTTTAGATGCTGTACATGCCAAACACTTGCTTTCCTGATGAAGGGCTTATGCCTGAAACTTCAATTCTCCTTCTCCTCGGATGCTGCCTGACCAAATCAGACACTTGCTGTCATCTAAGATGTTCTTGGCAATAGTGGTTACAACAGCCTCAGTGAATGCCATACCCATGATTAGCAGCACCATCTTTCCCAATGAGTTCAGGAAATACAGGCATGCCTGTTCTCTGCTGCTTCTCTGTTGTTCCCTCTTTTTATGCTCGACCTTGTCCTGCACGAGAGAGTGAAGAATGTCAGTTCGTATTTTATAATGTATTTGGGTAATGTACCCATCACAGCTGAATAACTGGAAGCTCATGGAAGCTGCAAAATGCGGGCGTGATCCTTGCAATAATGCTAAGTGTGTGGTGGTGAAGAGGAGCATAAGAATATTAGACATTGATTCCTGATCACTGGAGATTACTGCTGGGTGAGTGATCGAGTTTTGGTGGATTAATTAGTGTAGAGGTTGGTCGTGTAATGGGAAAATGGCATTTGAAGATGTAGTCAATGATTTGACCATCCATATGAGGTCATTGACCATTTGGAGTAGAATCTTCTAGGGCCTGGAATGATGTTAGTCATGGCAAGAAATATGACAGAATCACACGAGAAGTCCAGTGAGGCCTATGTCATGTCAGAAACAACATGCTGCATTTTTAAACTAAGTGTTTGGTGCCAAGGTGAGATTCTTGTTCAGGAATGGCGAGTTGCTTATTATAGGTGATTATTGCTTGTTAACAACCTTACTAACTGCATATGGACAGCACAGGGATATAGTGGTTCGAGAAGTCAATTTGCCAACACTTTCTCAAGGGTAGCTGCCCTTGTTTCCTTCACAGTGCATGCTGTAAAGGTGTGCTGGCTACATTGCAGAGAAATGCCGTCTCTTCTGCTTTCCACTTCCTGGATGAAGACCTTCGGAGCTGCATTTTATTCACTCATGGCTCTGGATGTCACTGGCTGGCCAGCATTTATTGCCCGTGGAACTAGAAGATGCTGTCGAAGGAACTTTGGTGAATTTCTGCAGTACAGCTTGTAGGTGGTACAAACTGCTGCTGCTAAATGTCAGTGGTGGAGTGGATGCTTGTGAATGTCATGCCCATCAAATGGGCTAATTTATCCTGGATGGTGTTAAGCTTCTTGAGTGATGTTTGAGCTGCACCCATTCGGACAAGTGGGGAGTATTCCATCATACTCCTGACTTTTCCTTAGAGATGGTGGACAAGTTTTGGGGAGTCAGAAAGTGAGTTACTTGCTTCAGTATTCCTAGTCTCTGACCTCCTCTTGTAGCCACAGTGTTTATATGGTCAATCCAGTTGAATCTCTGGTAAATGGTAACTGCAGGATGTTGATAGTGGGGTTTCAGTGATGGTAACACCATTGAATGTCAAGGGGTGATGGTTAGATTATCTCTTACTGGAGATGGCCATTTGCTGGGATTTGTGTAGTATGAATGTTACTTGCCACTTGTCAGTCCAAGCCTGGATATTGCCAGACCTTGTTGCATTTGATTGATTGATTTATTGTCACATGTACCAAAGTACAATGAAAAGTTTAGTTTACAAGCAATACAGGCAGATTATAGTAAGCATGGATGTTCAGATCAAAAAGATTTAAACAGAGGCATACAGGTTACACTGCATAGGGCATGGGCTAGATGAGATCAACGTTAGCAAGATCAATATTATTTGAGGCTAAAAAGAGTTCATTCATCATTCCAATAACGGCCAGGAAGAAGCTGTTCCTGAACCTACTGGTGCATGTGACCAGACTTCTATCTGATAGAAGAGGTTGTAGGAGATCATTACTGGGGTGTGATGGGTCTTTGATGATGTTGGCAGCCTTTCCATGGCAGCGAGCCTTGTAAATGGACTGCTTTAGTATCTGAGGAGTCACGATTGCACAATGTTCAACATCAATCATCAGTGAACATTCCCACTTCTGATTGTATGATGGAGAGAAGTGAAATAGCTCTACAGAGACCGGTATTCCATCAGCAAATCACCCTTTTTTTAAACGTGGCAAGTCCTTGCCACTGATCCAGCTCCTTCAGAGTCAGTTCTCCGAGTGAACAGGATGTCTGACACTCCTGCTCATATCTGTCAGCCAGGACTCCCTGGTTGGATCAGATTAACAGCCCCAATCAGGGAACTCGTATTATATAAGGTCCACTTGGCTAACTTCGTTAAAATCACTACACTTCTCCCCCTCTGAGTTGAAGGACGTAGGCCAGTTTTTTTTCTCAGTAGTTCCTCATGGGGCATTTTAGCACTGAGTTAGATTCTTCCAACTCAGCCTCTGATACGGGAGTGGGGGGCATGTAAAACATCTCTTGTGCCTGGAGCATCTTGAAAGAAATTTATTCTCTTTTCAGGTAGAAAGGGCATCATGGTGGTGGCATCCACCAGGTACATCTCAGATCCCGAGATATCTTCAATGCCTGACGGAGAGGGAGAACCCAAGGGTTCCAGAACACTTGGAAAGGCTGTCAAGGAACTGGGTACAATTTGCTTCCACATCGTTTATGGAGTTAACAGCTTTCATATGATCTACGTACTTGCTCAGGTGTTCAGCTAGTATCTGGCAGAGATCTTTTGACTTGGAAAATCACTCTTGCTTTCCACAAAAATGCACAGTCCTCTATCGTGATCTGGTCTTTTTGGGTTGAAAAAAGGATTCAATTGTGTTTGTGACAGCCCTTTGGTTTTCCTCATCACCACCAGGTGTCTCAGTTTTGCCAGGACTGGATCTTTCTGCTGATATCGTCAGCTGTGATTGGAAGTGTGTCCAGATATTTCAAAAGCATTATAGCTCTTCCAGTGGTGGTACCACTGGTGGTGTACCTGCCAGAAGGAGGGGTTTAACACAATCGCATTCGCTATTTGACCTCTCAGATGTTGTTCCAAAGCGTAATTATACTCACTTAGTATTAGACCCCACCGCTGAATTCGGACTGAAGTTATGGTTGGTACTAACTTGTCCTCTTTAATTGGCCCAACAGGGGTTTGTGTTCTGTTATTATTCCAAATGTATGTCTGTAAAGATATTGGTGGAACTTCCTGACTCCAAATATGACTGCCAAACATTCCTTCTCTTTCTGGACACATTCACGCTCTGTTTTGCCAAAGTCCTGGATTCATACACTATTGGGCTTTTCTCTCCTTTGGGTCACCTATGAACGAATATTACCACAATGCTGTATGGAGCGGCATCGCGTGTCAATGCCAGAGCTCACTTGGGAATATACTGTGCTAACACCTTAGAGGATGATAGCTGTTTCTTCACTTCCCTGAAAGGTACAGCGTGGATACCTTACCATCGCCAAGGCTGATCCTTTTTGAAGCATTGATGCAAAGGTGCCAGCATGGAGTCCAGGCGATGTATGAACTTTCTGTAATGATTCAACAGCCCAAGGAAAGACCTAAGTTCTGCAACTGATATAGGAGCTAGGCCACCTTTGATCGCCCTCACTTTATCTTCATGGCAGCAAGCCATGTAAATGGACTGCTTCAGTAACCTGGTCTTCAGTAGCCCGGTCTTGTTGACTCTAGCCCAAGTAGGTCACTTGGGGGTGCCAGGAACATGTACTTTTCCCTTCTAAGGTGTACACCCGCCTGGGAGAAATGTCTAAAGACCATGTCAAAGTTGTGTAAGTGCTCCTTATTGGTTTTCCTTGTTATTAACACATCACCTAGATAAATGGTGAGCTGGGGTAAACCTTGGAATTCTTCTCCATCATCCGCTGAAAAATTTCAGAGTGGCGATACCCAAAATGGCAATCTCATATATTGATACAAACACTTATAGCATACTTCTGGGTATCTTCATCTAACTGCAATTACAAGTACACATTGCTCATGTCCAGCTTCATGAAGGACAGCTCCCTACCAGATTTACATATGCAAGGGATTGTATATTTATCCAGCTGTGAAAAGCTGTTTACCTTTGGTTTAAAATCCCCACAAAGGTGAACTAACTCATTGGGCTTCAGAATCAGTATGACTGGTGCTGCCCATTCTACACACTGTACTGGTTTGATGATCCATTTCGCTCTCCAACCTTCTGATTTCTGCGTCCACTTTTGCCCATAAAGAAAATGGCCTTGCAGAATCATAAAATTCCTGGTCAACATGCAATGTAGCCTTGGCTCCTTTTGTAGTCCCTATACCGTCTTGAAAAATATCCGTGTATTTAATTAGGACTTCACTCAGGCAGCATTTTCTAATTGAAAACCGTTAAGCCAATCTGGGTGAATATTTCTCAATCAATTTTGCCCCATCAAGCTTGGGCCAGGCAGTCATTTACTACAATCTGTGGAAACTGAACCAGCTGCTTCTCATCAGAGACCAGAACCAAAATTATACCCTTAATCTGTAAAGGGTAAAGGGTATACCGGGTATTCCCCGGTATACGTTCTCAGCCAAGCCAAGGTCTTGCACAAACTTAAGGGTTGGAGCCCAGACCAAATTTTGGTAGAGCCTGATTCTACAATCACTGAAATAGCCTTATCGGTATCAACCTCCGTTAGAACCAGGTGACAATTTAACCAGATGTTTATTTTGATAGGATGCGATTTGTATGTTGCTAAGCAATTTAACTGTTTCAAGCCAGATGTAGGTGGCCTTTACAGGGTGTGCACTCTCCTGGATACTGGTCTGAGTCCTCTTACTCAACTTAAGTCTTGTGGGATCTTTTGCTGTCTTGAGTCTGCATACCAGCAGCAACTACATTGGCCTTGTCAGCCCAGATTCTGAAGAAACTTTTAACTGTTCGGTCAATGCTTAGCTTTGTTCTGGGATTTTGCTGTGGGCTGATCTACAGACCCTCTATGCAAGATATGTTTTGAGTGAGGATCTGCAATTGTGTTCACTCAAGTGGTGTTCCCCATGCTCAGTTGGGCTGGCCAGGGTGTCTACTTCTGTCAGAATACCCTGGAACTCGTACACCTCACTTGCCACATTTTCCAGTGATAAAGCCAGTTGTAGTACCTGTTTGAAGACCAGTTGGGCTTCAGCTAGTAGGTTATTTTGCATGGTTACATCATTAATACCACATACCAAACTAACAATCTCTCAGCATTACATTAAAGGTTAAACCAAAGTCACATTTCTCTGCAAGTCATCTTAATCTAGTCAATAATCTTGATACAGATTCCACTGGTTCTCAAATTGCTGAGTAAAATTGATAGTGTCTCAGAATTAGAGGTGGTTTGGGGTTATAATATTCCTTAACTAAATCCATCAACTCTTGAAAGGTTTTAGTATCTGATTCTTCATGGAAATTTAGGCTCCTGATAACCTAAAAAGCTATGGGTCCACAAGCTGTCAGGAGGATTACTCATTGCTTTTCATCTGCCCCATTGTCAATTGCCTGGAAAAAATGACATTCTTTCTACATAATGAGCGCAGTCTTCAATAGCAGGATTAAACAAGTCAAGCTTCCCAAGTAATGGCATGTTACCAGAAATACTTACTCCACCTCAAAGATGACTGTTGAGAGTGAATTTCTTGAGGAGTGTGCTTTTCTCTCATTGCCACTGAAATAACTCATAGAGGCCAGTGTCCTGTCACCAAGTCACCCTTTATTTACATGTAGAGAGTTGTTGAAACTGATCCAGCCCCCCCTCAGACCCAGCTCTCAGAGTGAACAAGATGTCTGACACGCCTGTTCATTTATTTCTCAGATCCCTCGCACCCCTCCCCCCCCCAGCAATCCTGATGAAGAGCTTATGCTCGAAATGTCAACTCTCCTGACCCTCGGGTGCTGCCTGACCAACTGTGCTTTTCTAGTGCCACACCTTTTGACAATGCCCTCCTGCACTGTACATTGAACCAGGGTTGATCCCTTGGCTTGATGGTCATGGTTGAGTGGGTAATGTGCCAGGCCTTGAGGTTGCACGTTGTGCTGGAGTACAATTCCGCTGCTGTTGATGGTCCATAGTACCTCATGGATGTCCAGTCTTGAGTTGCTAGATCTGTTCGATTTCTGTCCCATTTAGCATGGTGGTAGTGCCACACACAAGATGGAGGATATTCTCAACATGAAGGCGGGACTTAATCTCTCTTACCGATACTATCATGGACAGATGCATCTGCAACCAGTAGATTGGTAACGAAGAGGTCATGTATGTTCTTACCTCTTGTTGGTTCCCTCACCACCTGCTGCAGACTCACTCGAGCAGCTATGTCCTTTAGTACCTGACCACCTTGATGAGTAGTGCTTCGTGCTGAGCCACTCCTGGTGTTAGACATTGAAATCCCCCACCCAGAGTACTTGGGAGCTCTATTTCTGGACTGCCGTTTCTTAGTCAATTTTATTCCTTGTGACGAACAGCTTTTGGGAGCTCCAATCCATACTGCAGCTAGGACACCTCCCTTCGTTGAAAGATGGAAGCTAACTTTATCTTTGGTTCGTGACGTATGCATCTAGGCCCCAGCTGAGTATGCAGACAGTCAGCAGCACTTTCAACACTGGGGTGCACTTTCAACTGGTCTTCAAACAGGTGCACCTCCAAAAAAAATGGAGATGAAGGAGCAGCATAGAGTTCGACCAGCATCACCTTGATCTGGTACAAAGTAACCATGCAAGATGATCATTGCAGCAGCTGTAATGAATTTTTAGCCCTAACAGTGGAATTAAGAAACAGCAAAGGAGACACTAATCTAGTGGGAGCTGTCTGCAGATGCTGCTCAGATTCCTGATGTCCTCTAGAGGGTGCTAGGCAATCTGTATCTTATTCTTTCAGGAATTTGTGGTCATGATCAAATGGATAAGGGCTGTTTATTTCCTGCAAATTGTGGAACATCATGCGTTAGAAGCAGCAAGAGCATGCTGAACAGGTTGGTTAAAAATATTCACACAGCCCAATAGTAAGTGTTCCTACCTTAGGTTCAAGGTCCATGTTCAAGTCTGACCAGTACTGCAGGTGTGTGTCATAACGCAATCAACAAAGAAAAAGAAGACAAAAAATAAATCTTGTAGCACAGTGATAGTAGTGGCACCATTTGAAAAATCTAAGCCCTTTTATTTAATGATCAGAAACTAGACAACAGGTGAGTTTAATTTGATTTTTACTCATGAGAATAATGTGTTTAATTCACTTGTACAACACATCCGGCGTTATCCTTATTCTAGCTAATCCTTACCCTCATCGTTCTAATTGCAATTGCAAAAGTAATCTGCTTTGGTGTAAGACAAAGGATTCATCCCATGCACTGAGATGAACATTTTATAGAAAGTAAAGATTTTAACTTCTCTCCAATTCTAAGTTAAGGGAGTAATTTTAATCTGTTGTCCTATTAGCAGGTAAATCTGTGTCAGCCACCTGTCTGGTTGGCTTAAATAGCGTCAGCGGTTAAGTTCATTAATTAATAAAGGCTAAAAATGGCAAATTGCCAAGATTTATGGTTCAATGCTGTGCAACATTGTCAGAGAAGACCAGTTCCTGCAGTAGGGATTTTCAACACAGGAAAATTGGGAAAAATTGACAAATCAGTCAACCTCGTGAATCTTCATGGGCGACAATTGCAAGTGTAACCGACTAGGTGAAAATGGTACCTAGAAAGATCGAATACTGATTGAATTTTAATCTTTGCAAATTTAACCCTGACAGAACAACCCAAGATGCTGCATGGGTTACTCATGCTCCTAAGTAGCCATCTACCCTTTCCCTACGTTGGAAAAGCTAAAATTAACATTTCAAAGTTAACTGTACACTGTTTTTCATTTTACTGCAATTAATGTGCCTCATTTTCGTACTTGCTTTAGTTTGACCACTCAAATCATTTGGACCATTTGTAACAATTCAAAATCAAAAGCATTTCATATGAAGGAAAACTACATGGTACAACTGGCATGTCAATAACTGACTGTTCCCATCCTCCCTATTTAACTTTTCTAATTATTATATTTTTGTATTTTTCAAAGACTGGAGGATTCTGCTGTGGCCAAAATGTTTTCAAAGATGTAGCATGGAACGGTAAATGAAAGAATTAGGCAAGTGTCTGTTTGGACCATCACATTTTTAATACCTACATTGAAGCATTTCTGTTTATCTCTAAAACAGTAATTAGTGGCACTTTGTCCTTCCTGACAATATGGCACCAGCTGGTCCCTCTGAGATTGGCAAATGTTAGACACATTGCTATTTTCCCTGTGTCTGCGGTGCTACAGGTTATGAATCGTTTTGTTAATGTTTACCAGTCTGAAGCAATCAGCCTGTTATTCATTATCTCAGTTAACAAGCACTGGAGCCTGCACAAGGCCCAATCTGTTTCTTGAAGAGATTGTTTAGGGTGCATAGAATATTTATTGGTCAAGCCAATTAATATCCCCTCATTGATTATCTAGGGAATTCCACTGAGTGGCAAGAGGACACCAAAATAAACATTTATTCCCCTTTGTGTCTCTAAGCTGAATGGATAGAGCATCACAAGCTTGGAGCTGCCATATGCTGTCAGTACAGGGTACTGCCGGGTTATAATGCGACTTGTTAGAGACTCACAGCCTGTCTATTCTCTGCGGTCATGTGGAGCAGCTGGGGGTTGGGGGTTGGGTGGTGGTGGTGAGGGGAATCAAACTGTAGCCACTCTCAGTGGGCGTGACAGTCTCATCTAAATAGCTGCACAGTTGAGCAATTCCATTGTTCCCTACAGGTCATTACATCTGCTCATTAACAGTCATAGCAAACGTGGAGAAAGAAAGGGCTGAAGCCCCAGAGAGCAAGGAATCCAAAATGCACCCGATGTCAATTGCAATTAATATCTAAACATGTCAGCTTGCTGATGACATTTGTTGCTATTATCCTAGCATTAAGCAGTTTGGAGCCAGTTTATAGCCAGTCCAGTTTAGAGTCTGGTCAGTGATAGATCCCAGGATGGGAGGAAGTGAGGACTACAGATGCTGGAGATCAGAGTCAAATAGAGTGGTGCTGGAAAAACACAGAAGGTCAGGCAGCATCCGAGGAATAGGAGAGTTGAAGTTTCAAACATAAGCTCCTCATCAGGAAGGTGGTGGGGGAAGGGGGTCCCAAGGCTGAGAGATAAATGGGAGTGTGGTGGGGCTGGGAGGAAGATAGCTGGAATGCAAGAGGTAGATGAAGGTGATAGGCCGGAATGGAGGGTGGAGTGGATAGGTGGGAAGGAAGATTGACAGGTGGGACAGTTCAAGAGGGCGATGCCATGTCGGAGGGTTGGATCTGGGATAAGGTGGGGGAGGGGAGATGAGGAAACTGGTGAAGTTCACATTGATCCCATGTGGTTGGAGGGTCCCAAGGTGGAAGATGAGACATTCTTCCACCAGGTGTTGGGTGGCTAGAATTTGTTGGTGGAGGAGGTGCAGGACTTGCATGCCCTTGGCAGAGTGGGAAGGGGATTTGAAGTGTTCAGCCACTGGACGGTGGGGTTGTTTAGTGTGTGTCCCAGAGATGTTTTCTGAAACGTTCCGCAAGTTTGCATCCTGTCTCCCAAATGTAAAGGAGACCACATTGAGATCAATGGACACAGTAGATGTCGCATGTGAGGTGCAGGAAAATCTCTGTTGGACGTAGAAAGATACTTTGGGGTCTTGGATGCAGGTGAGGGGGAAGGTGTGGGCGCAGGTTTTACACCTCTTGCAGTGGTAGGGGAAGGTGCTAGGAGTGCTGGGTGGGTTGGGGGGGGTGGTGTGGACCTAACAGGGCGTCACGGAGGGAATGGTCTCTGTGGAACGCAGATAGGGGTGGGAAGGGAAATATATTTCTGGGGCAGAAATGGTGGAGGATAATGCATTGTATCTGGAGGTTGGTGGGTTGGAAGGTGAGGATCAAGGGCGTTCTGTCCTTATTGCAATTGGAGGGGTGGGGTTCAAGGGTGGAGATGCGGGAAGTAGAAGAGATATGCTGGAAGGCATTGTTGATCACATGGTGGGAGGGGAAAGTGCAGTCTTTGAGGAAGAAGCCATCTGAGATGTTCTGCAGTGGAATTAGTCCCCCTGGGAGCAGATTTGGGGAGACAGTGGAATTGGGAATAAGTGATAACATTTTTACCAGGGAGGGGGGTGGTGTGAGAAGGTCTAGTCCAATTAGCTGTTGGAGTTGGTGGGTTTGAAGTAGATGTCTATGTTAAGCTGGCTGCCGGAAATAGAGATGGAGAGGTCCAGGAAGGGGAGGGAGGTGTCTGAGATGGTCTAGGTGAACTTGAGGTCAGGGTGGAAAGTGTTCGTGAGGTTGATGAACTGTTTAACCTCCTTGTGGGAGTGCGAGGTAGCGCCAATACAATCATTGATGTAGCGGAGGAAAAGGTGGGAAATGGTACTGGTGTAGCTGCAGAAGTTGGACTATTCCATGTACCCAACGAAGAAGCAGGCATAGTTGGGGCGCATACAGATGTCCATGGCTACCCCTTTGGTCTGAAGGAAGTGAAAGGATTCGAAGGAGAAATTGTTGAGGGATGTTCATTGTAGGAGATACAGCAATGGTGATGTCGTTGAATGTCAAGGAGAGTTGGTTAGATTCTTTCTTGTTGACAGTTGCCATTATATGGTATTTTAATGTCTAAATATTAGTTGCACCTGTCAATCAAACCCTGAATGTTATTTAGATCTTGGTGTATACAGACACTGACTACTTCAGTATTTGAATTATTGTGAATGGTATTGAATAATGTGCAATCACTAGTGAACATCCTCACTTCATGAATTGGGAAGATCCATGATGAAACATAGACATATGAAATGATGTCAGGAGCTGAGTGGCACTGGTAGAACTAAAACTGAACATTGGTGAGCAGGTCATTGCTGTGTAAATACGGGTTAGTATCACACCATCCATCACTTTGCAAATGATCGAAAGTAGACTAATGGAGTAGTAATTGGCTTGATCAGTTTTGTAGTGGACAGGGCATAGCCTGGCACTTATCACATTGTCCAATTAGAATCATAGAATCTTTACAGTGTGGAAACCAACAAGTCCACACCGACCCTCTGTAGAGGATCCCATCTAAACCCATTTCCCCAACCCTATTATTCTACATTTACCCCTAAATAATGCACATAGCCTACACACCCCTGAACACTATGGCTGATTTAGCTTGGCCAATTCACCTAACCTGCACAATTTTGGACCGTGGGAGGAAGCCAGAGCATCTGGAGGAAACCCATACAGACACGGGGTAAACGTGCAAACTCAAGACAGTCACCCGAGACTGGAATCGAACCTGGTTCCCTGGCGCTTTGAGGCATAAGTGCTAACCAATGGACCACCGTGCCACCATGATTAATATCAGTATTGCAGCTATACTGGAATAGCTTAGTTTAGGGGCACAGGTAGTTCTGGAGCACAGATCCTCAATATTGCATCTTTTGCAGGATGTAGTCATGGACCATACTGTTTTCTGCATCAGTACCTTTAGCCATTTGTTGATATCATGTGGAGTGAACCACAGTGTGAAAAATAGTATCTGAGATGTTGGGGCCTCAGAAGAAGGCTGCATGTGGTTGCAAGTGCTTCATTCTTGTCATTTGCATTGCTGGACTCCAATATTGTTGAAGACATTTATGGAGCCTCCTCGTATGGTTAGTTGTCCACCACTCTTTATGATAGAATGTGGCAGGTGTGCAGAATTTAGATCTGATTTGTTAGTTGTGGAATCACTTAACTGTATATACTGTTTTCACTGTTTAGCATGCATTTATGCCAATGTTGTTGATTCACAGGTTGACAGCTAACTTTTGGGTATGGTTGGTGCTGTTTGTGATATGCTGTCCTGCACTCCTCAGACATGGGTTCATATCCTGCCTTTGTGGTAGATTGAGGGATATGCTGGGACATGAGGTTACAGATTATGGTTGCGTATAATGATGCTATTGATGATTTCTGGTGATTCAAGGATGCCCAGTTTTCAGCCGCTTGATTCTTTTTTATTCTATCCTACTTAAATGGTCATAAGGCTACACAAGACCTTTGTCTCCAACATGACTGAGTGCTGGCCACTGCTACCAATACAGTCAGGTGCAGTAGCAGCTGGATTGGTGAGGGTGAAGCTAAGTAGGTTTTTTTTCATTGCTTTGGTTCATTTACAACTTGTGACAATTTCTGAGGTAGCTGCTTCCTTCAGGGCTTAGGCAGAAGCTACACAACACCAGGTTATAGTCCAACAGGTTTATCTGGAAGTGACTTCACTTGACAAAGGAGCAGTGCTCTGAAAGCTTATGACTTTAGGTAAATATATTGAACTATAACCTGATATTGTGTGAACTTCTTACTTTGTTCACCCCAGTCCAACACCAGCATCTTCACTACGGGACTTAGACAGCTGGTTCAGTCGTGGTGGTACCAAGCCCCTCTTGGTATGGACATTGAAGCATGTCACTCTGATAAATACTGTGCCCTTGACACCCTTATCAAATATCATTGAGGGCACCCCTTCAACCTTCACTGCTCCAAAGAAAATAACCCTCGCTCATGTAGTCTGTCCAGCCTGGGAAACATCCTGGTCAATCTTTCTCCAGTTCAGTCACATCCTTATAGTGACAAGACTGCATAAAGCCTCTAATTTTAGCCTAATCCACATCCTTTATTGATCCACCAAAAACCTCTCAGCTCCTGTATTCTACATCTTGACTAATAAAGGCAAGTGTAATTCATTTGTCTGCTTTTGAACCAGTGCTCCCCTAACTTGATATGAATTAAAAATGCAATCATTTTGTAATTCCAGGTTATTTACATGTAACAGAAACAGGAAAGCAGCAGAGACAATGTGGATCAATTGCGCACTCCATTATGACAAATTACTGCTTCTCTCTCTTTATCCCATTTGTAAAGGTTTATTTGAAAACCAAGACCATCTTCAATGTGGATGCTATAATTGCCCACTTCTAGTCTACTCAATTCTATCCATTAGTTATTAGAGTATTCAAAATAATATTTGAACAATTTTTCAAAACATACTGACCTGAATTTTTCAATGGCCAGACAGTCATTATGCCTGCATGGATAGGGGTTGTGCATGGGACCTTGTGGAAATCCATTGTTGTAAACTCTGGAGGAATTGTTCAGGCAGCTGAAGTTACTGCTGGACAATTCCCCATGCATGGGACTCACTGTACATCTTTATTTAAATCTGACACTTCAGAGGAAGAAAGGAAAAAGAAAACACAAAATGCTTGAGTTAAAAATGGCCAGAAATTAGTAAATATTATTGTCCAGTGAGTTAGGGTTATTTTATACACAAATATCAACAAGTTAACATGTTGGTAGAGCCAACAAATAGGAGGACAAATTGGTTTGAATGTGGAATGAACTGCCAGACGAAGTAGTAGATGCAGGTACAGTTTTAATGTTTAAAATGCATTTGGACAGGTACATGAATGGGAAAGGTTTAGAGGGCAATGGGCCAGACACAAGCAAATGGGACTAGATTAGTTTGGCAAACTTGGTCGGCACAGACAAGTTGGACCAAAGGGTCTGTTTCAGTGCTGGATGACTCTGAATCTCTATGAATCCAAGTGTTCCAAGTATTTAGACTTATTACATGTGAGAACTAGTAACATGCTATGAATTGCAAAGTTTTAAGGCTAATTAGTTTAAAGAATCAATATGTGATGGATGGTAGTTACAGGAAGTCTCAGATGGTAGTCTCAGATACAGTCACATAGATGGGTTAACTCCAGGAAAGGTAAGAGAGGTTGGCACCTAATGCAGGTGTGTTCTGTGGCTATCCCCATTTCAAACAGGTATGCTGTTTTGGAAAATGTAGGGGGTGATGGATTCTCAGGGGAATGTAGCACGAACAGCCAAGTTTCTGGTACTGAGACTGGATCTCATGCAATGAGTGGTACGTCGGGTTCCAAGAGCTCAATTGTGTTAGAGGATTCTCTAGTCTAAGGTACAGACAGACATTTCTGTGGCCAGCAACGAAAAATCAGCATGGTGTGTGGCTTCCCTGGTGCCAGGATCAAGGATGTCTCAGAGAGGGTGCAGAAGTTCTCAAGGGGCAGAGGAGCCAGCAAGAGGTCATTGTCCACATTGGAACCAACGACGTAGGAAGGGAAAAGGTTGACATTCTGAATGGAGATTACAGAGAGTTAGGCAGAAATTTAAAAAGGAGGTCCTCGAGAGTAGTAATATCTGGATTACTCCTGGTGCTACGAGCTAGTGAGGGCAGGAAAAGGAGGATAGAGCAGATGAATGCATGGCTGAGGAGTTGGTGTATAGGAGAAGGATTCACATTTTTGAATCATTGGAATCTCTTTTAGGGTATAAGTGACCTGTACAAGAAGGACGGTTTGCACCTAAATTGGAAGGGGACTAATATACTGGCAGGGAGATTTGCTAGAGCTGCTCGGAAGGATTTAAACTAGTAAGGTGGTGGTGGGTGTGAGGATGGGGGGGGATCCCAGGGAGATAATGAGGAAAGAGATCAATCTGAGACTGGTACAGTTGAGAATAGAAGAGAGTCAAACAGTCAGGGCAGGTAGGGACAAGGTAGGACTAATTAATTAACCTGCATTTATTTCTATGCAAGGAGTCTAACAGGGAAGGCAGATGAACTCAGGGCATGGTTAGGAACGTGGGACTGGGATATCATAGCAACTATAGAAATATGGCTCAGGGATGGGCAGGACTGGCAGCTTAATGTTCCAGGATACAAATACTACAGGAAGGATAGAAAGGGAGTCAAGAGAGGAGGGGGAGTGGCGTTTTTGATAAGGGATAGCATTACGGCTGTGCTGAGGGAGGATATTCCTGGAAATACATCCAGGGAAGTTATTTGGGTGGAACTGAGAAATAAGAAAGGGATGATCACCTTATTAGGATTGTGCTATAGACCATCTACTAGTCAGAGGGAAATTGAGAAACAAATTTGTAAGGAGATCTCAGCTATCTGTAAGAATAATAGGGCAGTTATGGTATGGGACTTTAAATTTCCAAACATCGACTGGGACTGCCATAGTGTTAAGAGCTTAAATTTGTTAAGTGAGTACAAGAAAATTTTCTGATTCAGTATGTGGATGCATCCACTAGAGAAGGTGCAAAACTTGACCTATCTTGGGAAATAAGGCAGGGCAGGTGACTGAGGAGTCAGTGGAGGTGCACTTTGGGGCCAGCGACCATAATTCCATTAGATTTAAGTTAGTAATAGAAAAAGATAGACCAGATCTAAAAGTTGAAGTTCTAAATTGGAGAAAGGCTAATTTTGATGGTATTAGGCAAAAACTTTCAAAATCTGATTGGGGGCAGATGTTCGCAGGTAAGATTAGATTAGATTAGATTAGATTACAGTGTAGAAACAGGCCCTTCGGCCCAACAAGTCCACACCGACCCGCCGAAGCGAAACCCACCCATACCCCTACATTTACCCCTTACCTAACACTACGGGCAATTTAGTATGGCCAATTCACCTGACCTTGCACATCTTTGTGATGTGGGAGGAAACCGGAGCACCCGGAGGAAACCTACGCAGACACGGGGAGAACGTGCAAACTCCACACAGTCAGTCGCCTGAGTCGGGAATTGAACCCAGGTCTCTGGTGCTGTGAGGCAGCAGTGCTAACCACTGTGCCACCGTGCCGCCCAAAGGGATGGCTGGATAATGGGAAATCTTCAGGAATGAGATAACGAGAATCCAGAGAAAGTATATTCTTGTTAGGGTGAAAGGCAAGGCTGGTAGGTATAGGGAATGCTGGATGACTAAAGAAATTGAGGGTTTGGTTAAGAAAATGAAGGAAGCATATGTAAGGTATAGACAGGATAGATCGAGTGAATCCTTAGAAGAGTATAAAGGAAGTAGGAGTATACATAAGAGGGGAAATCAGGAGGGCTTTGGCAAATAGAACTCAGGAGAATCCAGAGGGTTTTTACAAATACATTAAGGGCAAAAGGATAACTAGGGCGAGAATAGGGCCCCTCAAAGATCAGCAAGGCAGCATTTGTGTGGAGCCGCAGAATATGGGGGAGATACTAAACAAGTATTTTGCATCAGTATTCACTATGGAAAAGGATATGGAAGGTATAGAATGTTGAGAAATAGATGGTGACACCTTACAAAATGTTCATGTTACAGAGGAGGAAGTGCTGGATGTCTTGAAACGTGTAAAGGTGGATAAATCCCCTGGACCTGATCAGGGATGGGCAGGACTGGCAGCTTAATGTTCCAGGATACAAATACTACAGGAAGGATAGAAAGGGAGGCAAGAGAGGAGGGGGAGTGGCGTTACCCTAGATCACTGTGGGAAGCCAGAAAAGTGATTGCTGGGCCTCTTGCTGAGATATTTGTATCATCGATAGTCACAGGTGAGGTGTCGGAAGACTGGAGATTGGCTAACGTGGCCAAGGAACTATAGACCAGTGAGCCTGACGTCGGTGGTGGGCAACTTGTTGGAGGGAATCCTGAGGGATAGGATGTACATGTATTTGGAAAGGCAAGGACTGATTAGGGATAGTAATCATGGCTTTGTGTGTGGGAAATCATGTCTCACAAACTTGATTGAGTTTTTCAAAGAAGCAACAAAGAGGATTGATGAGGGCAGAGCAGTAGATGTGATCTATATGGACTACAGTAAGGCGTTTGACATAGTTCCTCATGGGAGACTGGTTAACAAGGTTAGATCTCATGGAATACAGGGAGAACTAGCCATTTTGATACAGAACTGGCTCATAGGTAGAAGACAGAGTGTGGTGGTGGAGGGTTGTTTTTCAGACTGGAGGCCTGTGACCAGTGGAGTGCCACAAGG
>NC_057718.1:85340418-85368916 GCF_004010195.1 Chiloscyllium plagiosum
CTGGAGTCGGGGAGTCCAGAAGTAGAGGGCATAGGTTTAGGGTGAGAGGGGAAAGATATAAAAGAGACCTAAGGGGCAACTTTTTCACACAGAGGGTGGTACGTGTATGGAATGAGCTGCCAGAGGAAGTGGTGGAGGCTGGTACAATTGCAACATTTAAAAGACATTTGGTTGGGCATAAGAGTAGAAAGGGCTTGGAGGGATATGGGCCGGGTGCTGGCAGGTGGAACTAAATTGGGTTAGGATATCTGGTTGGCATGGACGGGTTGGACCGAAGGGTCTGTTTCCATGCTGTATATTTGAATGCCTCTATGACTCTAAGTGAGTTAAAGCAAACATAGCATTCATTAGTTGCTTGCAATTACATTAGGGGCTCCTGCGGTGCAGTGGTAGTATCCCTATGTCCGAGTCAGTGGTCCTCAGTTCAAGTCACGCCTGACCCAGAGACCTACAATAACAACAACTCTGAACTAATTGTTTAGAAATTCCAAGAATTACAGCATTGTGGTGGCCATTCAGCCCAACTGATCTACAACGGTGCTTATATGCAGCACAAGCCTTCTATCACTCTGCTTCATCTATCAACATGTCCCTTAATTCTCTTATGTGTTTATTTTACACTGCCTTAAATAAATCTGTTCTAATTACCTCAACAGCTGATGGTGGTAGAAAGCTCCACATTCTAACCATTGTCTGGCTGAAGAGGTTTCTCCTCAATATTTTACTGGATTTATTAGTTAAATAACAAAATTTCAATTTTTACCTCTTCATTTTAAAACCAGTCTGTCTTAGCCCATGAAGCTTTAGGAGATAAAGTCATTTCTAAAAATATTTTCTATTAGAGATAGATTATATAAGTAATGTGATTCGATTGGTACTGAGTGAATATTAATCTCTGACAAAATCCTGCATTCTGAGAGCGTCATTTGATTTTCAGAAATAATGAAAACAAGGATTCTTAAAGGGACCATGCAGTGCAGTACTACGTATTGTTTTGTGAAAAACCATGCTTTTTCCCTACATTTTCTTGTGTTCTTCGATCTTGAATCGACATATTTAGGAGCAGTCTAAATATTCAAAACTCTTGTAAATGTACAGGAATGTACTACAGAAGATATGAAAATACAAGAAGGGGTGGCACGGTGGCACAGCAGTTAGCACTGCTGCCTCACAGCGCCAGAGACCCGGGTTCAATTCCCCGCCTCAGACGACTGACTGTGTGGAGTTTGCACATTCTCCCCGTGTCTGTGTGGGTTTGCTCCGGTTTTCTCCAAAAATGTGCAGGTTATTGCTAAATTGCCTGTAGTGTTAGATGAAGGGGTAAATGTAGGAGAATGGGGTCTGGGTGGGTGGCGGATCGGTGTGGACTTGTTGGGTTGAAGGGCCTGTTTCCACACTGTAACTAATCTAATCTAAGAAAAAGTGTATTCAATAAGAAAAGTTGAATTATATATTGGGAATGCTGGAGTCTACATATGTTTCATCTTTCAAATAGACTGGAATGTCTTAAAATTCAGGGATGTGATTTACAAAATCTGTTCAGGGTTAGATCTGGCTGAAATAACTTCTGTGGAAATAGTTTACAAACAACTCCATATTTTAAATGTCACATTTCAATGCCATGCAAGGAAGTCATTTTCAGAAGTACAGGATAATAGAGACAACTGCCTGATATCCTGGCATGTATTTTTTGCACTTCAGATGTAGGCTCACTTTCACAAAGTTGCTGGCAAAGTGGCAGTGGTTTTTGAATGACTACTGTCATCCTGAGAGAGGACTGTAGGTTCTTGCACCACTGAGAGCCACTGGTACTCTCTGGGCTGTGTCTTAGTAATCCTGGTAATCTGTTGAAGTATAGTTTGCTGGATGGTTGTGTGAGGTTGCATGCTCACAAGTTAGGTATGTATGGTAACAAGCATGGATTTCATGCCTTTCATCTGAATTTCTTTGCTTCTTTTGCAGCACAGATGTTTGCTGGCCTCTGCCTGCAGAGCAGTAGAAATTGAGGTTGCGCCCACCAGACATTGCTTCATAGCTGGGCAAGCAAATGCTGGCATGGAGCAAGTTCTTCTGTGTCACATTGTAACTGGCCTGGTCTATGATCCTTGACAGTGCCTAGACACTGTCTGGTAGGCATTCCAATGCATGTTCCATCTTTGTGTGTATGTTCATTAGTATTCTCCTGTATGCTGTCCCTGTCAAATTTCTCATCTTGGACCTCTGTAGAAAACCTACATGGGACCTGGCTTTCACCCAAAATGATCTTTTCCACCAGACTTGCTGCAGCCCAATTGTGACTGCTGACCCACCGTGTGCTGATATAATCTTTATACTACCCCATATGTTTGCGCTGTGTCAGTACCTGACCTTGTTGCTGTGAGGGTCAAACAGAGCAAAAGTATTCAAACAAACAGCAATAGGAAATTCTGGAGAAACTCGCCGATATCTGTGGCGAGAAAATGATTTGGAGGTGCCGGTGATGGACTGGGTGTACAAAGTTAAAAAATCATACAACACCAGGTTATAAACCAACAGGTTTATTTGGAAGCACCAGCTTTCAGAGTGCTGCTCCTTCATCAGGTAGTTGTGGACTATAAGTTCATAAGACACAGAATTTATAGCAAAAGTTTACAGTGAGATGCAATTGAAATGATATATTGAAAAAGACCAGGATTGTTTGTTAATGATTAATTAGATTAGATTCCCAACAGTGTGAAAACAGGCCCTTCGGCCCAACAAGTCCACACCGACCCTCTGAAGAGTGACCCACTCAGACCCATTTCCCCCTGACTAAGGCACCTAACACTGAATATTATGCCTGAATCCAGACTGTTCAGGACTGCTGCTAGATCAATGATGGAGTGTGGTGAACTGAACAACATGTGTGGTTGGTGATGTAGCATGTCAGAGATGCCCTTTGACAATGCTGATTTGGATTACATGTCATTGAACTTTTTGTGGCACTGTTACCAGATTTGAGGGACTAGGCTCTATCAGTTGACATCCCTGGCCATCTGCTTCCATTTCTTTCTGATAGTGCTCTCTTATGGCCTCCTGGTCCCTCTCATTACCTTACCACCATGGAAGCACCACCTCTCTGCTCCAGCTGACCTCCATCACTGAATGACACATCCATAAATCTCTTCCCAGGAAATAAATTCATTTGGCTCCTGCTTTTTAGCCATTTTCACAACCAGCAGTGATCAACAACCTCCTTTCAATGAGTGTGCTTTCCTTTGCAAGGAGAGATTGTTTACCTTTAAGTGGAACAGGATATCTTGAATACTTGCTAATCACACACATTGCTAGGTGCCCTGTTGAGCATTCAGTCAGCCAGGTGTCTGATATTTGCTTAGCTGAATTATGGAAATAAACAGGCAACAGAGCAAAGTAGGGGAGTGGGGAATGGGTCACATCTGGAGCAGGTCCAGGTCCAGAGGTAAGTAGGATCCCAGCTAGGTAGCTGCCAGAGCTCCAGGTATGTAGCGTGCCAGGTGGATAAGGTGCCAGGGATGGATGCCAGGGGAAGGATGCCAGGTGGATAGGGTGCAAGGTGCAAAGGAGCCAGGTAAGTGACATAGCATTCAGGATTGGTCAGGATGGCTGGGTGAACTTGGATCAGGCGAGATCCCTGCTCTGCACTTGACCTTGACACCCTACTTAACTGACTCTCACAGTCTTATCTATGTCTTAGAAAAAGCATTGTCCAAATAACAAAGGCATTCCTGACAGAAGAATCGATGGAGAAGGCACAGAACATTCCGGAAGACACATAACCTGGCTGTAATTTCGAGAGATTAAACTCTATTTCTTTTATAGATGAGTGGGACTTGCATTTATTGGAACAGCATACATTAGAATCTTGCTTTATTCAGAAATTGTTAGTAGTAGTTAGAAGGGAATCATTTGATTTCTTAATAGTTTAGTTAATTTGTTCACTGTTAGAGTTAGATAAATAAATTGTCACTTGTTGATTTCAAAATGAGTGTCAGTTGATTTATTTAACCGCTATAAGTTTTATTAGATTAAATTCCCTATAGTGTGGAAACAGGCCCTTTGGTCCAACCAGTCCACACCGACCCTCTGAAGAGTAACCCACCCAGACCCATTTCCTTCTGACTAATGCACCTAGCACTATGGGCAATTTAACAAGGCCACTTCACCTGACCTGCACATCTTTGGACTGTGGGAGGAAACGGAGCATCCAGAGAAAACCCACGCAGACACAGGGAGAACATGCAAACTCCCCACAGACAGTCACCTGAGGCTAGAATCGAACCTGTGACCCTGGTGCTATGAGGCAGCAGTGCTAACCACTGAGCCACCATGTCACCCCAGAGCACAAATGCAGTCCCCCATTACCACAAATTTTGTAGTCGAGTATCCCACATTTGGGGATATCGCAGGCATCAGCACACCAAGAGTACAATGGGATAGCCTCGTCCTGGGAGAACCACCTTACTGATCATGGTATGTCCCCTGCCATGTAATTTGCTGGGAGAAAGTGGAGACTGTTCACTAGAAGTTTCTGAAAAGTGGGTTACATCACTTTTCACACACCTTTTACAGATTGCAGGGTGAAGCACTGCTCTTTGTTTTTAGTTCTCAGAGAAGGGTCAACCTCCACTTTATAACACCAGTGGAATCTTCAATTCATGTGCAAATCCTTTGTAGTCTGCTATTATGGGAATTCCACAGGATTTCTGTGCACAACTCCCCTTGACGCTGGAATAACAACTGTCTGGCCACTGGAAAATCTAGATCAGATGTGCAAATGATAGTTCATAGCCCAGGGATTACATAAAATAAACACTTTTACTTTCCTATTGTGGATCGAATCTTTAAAGCATTAAATTTAGGTCTATAATTTTTTATCGGTTACATTTTAGTGGCATTTTAGTACAGGAATCAATTCTAGATTACTAATTAACTGTATTAGTATGAAGATTGACTAAATTCAAATAATGATTCCTGATGAAGGGCTTTTGCCCGAAACGTCGATTTCCCTGCTTCTTGGATGCTGCCTGACCTGTTGTGCTTTTCCAGCACCACTCTAATCTTGACTCTGATCTCTAGCATCTGCAGTCCTCACTTTCACTTAAATTTAAATAACTATAAGATGATTAAACCTTTTAAAATACTATATGATAACAAATAGCTGTATGGTTCCCCCACTTAAACTCAGGATATGCAAACAAATATTTTATAAAAAATATATTTACAATCCAGTACAAATTTGAAGGCTTTCTGTATCTTGTTTCAACCTTAGAGGAACTTGTTTTTAAGAGAATGCAACTCTGTATCTGTGTTGCTGTGTTACGAAAAAGTACACTTATTATCCAGTTTGAAAGAAATTCAACTGCTGTCTGGAGCTTAGCAAAACAGGTTTGCTGTGAAAAGTTTTTCTCAACTTGAAAAAAGGTCTATTTTTAATAAACGTTATCAATTATGTCTTAATTTACTTTCAATGTATCAACTGTCTTCAAGCTATTCTTACAGGTGTTTGGCTGACTGCCAAAAGGAAGACTTTCAAGGCTTCTACATGAATCCCCTGCTGGCCGTACAGCACATATGAGCTTCTTGGCAACAATTCAAATCTATGTTAGGAATACTTCTATTCAATTTACATGTATGTTCCCCAAGCTCCCAGTGGCCTGCCATTTTAAATTGCCGCCTTACTCTCAAGCTGACATCCTTGGTCTAAGGCCTTCACCTGGATGGAGGTGATTAAATGTTCCCTGCCAGCAAACTTGCAGTGAGGAAAGGCACTCACTTTTGCCCATTGTTTCAGCCTGCTCCTTCCCAACTAGAATGGTTTCTTCCTTTTTTTTCAGTTTCTTTTCTTCCCTTGTCCGATCTCTCCCCAACCACACCTTCCAATGTTCTTCTGATGCTGTTTCCTTTGCAATGTGGACTTTCAATCTCACTACATCTCCATCCTTAATCAGGTCTGTTTGAGAGCTCTGCCCTGGTTCCTTCCATGGAGTTGTGACTCGTTTCCTTCAATCATCTCTCTCCTCTGCCTGGCTGAACTTGTTCACACATTGAACAACATCTCTTTTATATCATCCCACTTCCTCCCACTTTGTGATGGCTACTCACATGCGTCCTACCTAATCCTACATTTTATGGGACATGGAACATCACTATTGCTTTCTTCCTCAGGCCAACTCTCTCAAGTCTTTCTCTGGTGACAGTATCAGTGCCAATTCCCACTCTTGTCCTCAGCTGGAAAAGTTTGCTACACTTTCCATTCTTTGCTCACCTTCACATGGTCTATTTCAAACCCTTCCATTCCCTTGCTTGACTCCTCTGTCTCCCTTTCTCAGGATAGGCTATTCTTTATAACCCCGCTGATTCACACAGTTACCTTAACTACACTTTCTCGTACTATACAATCTCTGACGATTCCATTTGCCCAACTCCTCTGTCTCTTGTTCCATTTATTCCAATGATGTAACCTTCTGAAATAGCACCTCCAATATATCTTCCTTTCTCCTCAACCAAACATTCCTAGTCAGCATGATCAGCAGGACACTTGACTGTGACTGATCCATTCCCTATACTTATTTCTCACCTCTTCTACTCAATCCCAGAAGCACAATAATGCCGCTCCTTTTTTTTCATCAACTGCCCTAACAGCCTCTGTATTTAATGAATTATCCTTCACTGTTTTCATCACCTCCAAGATGATACCACCACTAAATAAAATTGCCCCTCCCACTGCAGCACTTGAATTCCACTTCTCTAATATCTCCAGTGCTACATTCCATTACCTTGGCATATTGCCTTAATGCCCCAACACACCTTCCAGGTGAAGCAGCAATTTATATTTACTTCTCCAATTTAATGTATTGCCCTATCACCATTTGCTTTGGTCCTGTAAATACTAACTGACTAACTCTTCTGTCATTAATCTCTCCTTTCTTCCATTCTGCCAAAGCGCTTTCTTTGGCACCTTCCTGGATTGGGATGAAAGGTCATTGACCTGAAATTTTAACTCAGTTTCTCTCTGCATTGATGCTGCCAGATAAGATGAATATTTCCATTGCTTTCTGTTTTTATTTCCGATTTCCAGCACGTGCAGTTTTCTCTTTTTGAGAATGAAAGTAGCTGCTTTTTTCAAGCATTTACAAACTTTACAGGCTTATTTTCCCAGCATCTTGTATTTCTCTTGGCTTCTTTTTGCCCTCTGCTGTCAAGCTGGCTTAGGAGTCCATAACATATGTAGCAGTCAGCTGTGCATGAGTGATTAAGAAACTCAAAGCAGTAAATGTCCACAAGGCAATGGCCCAGATGGACTGACATCTTCTCTGGCAAAAGTGAAAACAAGGGCGATGAGCTGCTTAATACTTTCACAAGCTCTGTAAGTACTTGAGAATTGCAGATTAGTTCAAATAATTGCAAATGTTCCACAGTGAGTACAGGAAATTAATCAGAAAGATTTGAAAAGAAAGACTTGCATTTACACAGCACCTTTCAGAACCCCAGCACATTCAAAGCAATTTGCAGCCAAATTTGAAGCATTTTTTAGTGTCACAGTAAATTTATACTTAGCAAGATCCCACAAACTGTAATGAGCACAAAAGTTTAACAAGAGAGGTAAATCATTGACCAGGCCACCTCAAGGAAAAGTCCTCTGCTGTTCCTTGCAATAATACTGTGAATCTTTACACCATCCGTACAGGGCAGTTTAATTGTGCATCTGAAGACATGAATTGACCTGAGGTGCAGATCAGCCATGAGATAATTGAATATCAAAACTGGATTGAGAGTTGCGTGACCCACAGGGACAGTCCAGTTACAAAGAGAATGTTTAATGATGGGTTTTGTTGTCCCTACCTAGTAATAGTGAGTCAATTTTAAAATTGCGTCATTTTCTATGATGTATCTTGCTACATTCTGAAGGCACGAAATGAGAAATATAAATGTTAATGAATGTTGTTGATAAGATACAGAATCACCTAAGTCTTACAGTACAGAGGGAGGCCATTGTGCTCTTCAACTGAGCATGATTACCTATGGCCAATCTCCTTCTTTTTCCCCATATCCTTGCACATTATTCTATCCAAGGGATCATCCTGGTCCCTCTTGAATGCCTTGATTGAACCTGTCTTCACCACACTTCCACTTCGTGCATTCTATACCCTAAGTAACATGTCTTTTTTTCTTGTATCATCTTTGCTTCTCCAACAGTACTCCAGTTGAGGTTTATCAAGTGACCAATGCTCTTCAGAACATTTCTAAAGAATCCAAATTAAAAGGGAAAAATCAATATATATGGTGTATGAGAGAAAAGTGCTGATCAGTTGGCAAATCAACTTTGGTAGAGATGTTGCCTTGGAAAATGCACTGGTTATTGCTGATCGACAGTTAACAGTTAGATTTTACCAGGCAGGTTGAATCTGGTTGGTCAGAGTATCGTCCCAGGATAAATTAATATGCTACCTATGTTGTTGAGATTAAACAGGCACAGTAAATGCACGTGCTCTTTCTATCTGCAAACAACAGGGTGACGTATATTAATATATATAACTTATAGAACATAGACGTACATCGCCAGTGTTAGGATCGCAATTATGTACATTATTTATTATGTGAATAATAGAAAGCCATATATCCAAACTTGTTGATGACACAAAGTTAGGTGGCATTGTAGACGATAGCATAAAATTACAAGGGGATATGATAGCATAGGAGAATGGGCAAAACTGTGGCAGGTGGAGTTCAATGTAAGCAAGTATGGGTTATCCATTTTGTACTGAAATTGGATAGATTAGAGTACTTTCAAGATTGGATGAAGTTAATTACAGGCATGTCCAAAGAGACTTGGGGTTCAAGCGCATAGATCTTTAAAATGACACAGACTGGTTTAAAAAATAACCAAGAACACTAATGGAATGCTGGCCTTTATATTTAGAAGACTGCAGTATAAGTATGCAGAGGTTGCGCTGCAGTTATACAAAACCGTGGTTAGAACTCATTTGGAGTACTGTGAGCAGATGTGAACACCACACCTTAGGAAGAATATGTTGGCCTTGGGGGGGGGGATGCAATGTAGGTTTACAGGAATGATACCTGGAATTCAGGGGTTAAATTATGAGAAGAGATTATATAAATTAGGCCGATTTCTTTTCTGGAATTTAGAAGATTATGGGATGATCCAGTTGAGGTCTTTCAGATATCAACAGGAAAAGACAGTGTAGATACAAATAAATTATTTCCATTTGTTCGGCATTCTAGAAACCACAGAATATCCACACTGCTTAGTCTGCTGTTAAACCACATTTTAAAAAATACCTATAGGATGACTGTAGCTCTTTTTAGTAGGAGCCATCAAGACTAGTTTGACAAAAATGATCAGAAGGTCCAAGAGCTACTAAATCATAAGCATAAGGTGCTCTTGCACAGGAGGTAGCACCAAAACATGAGGGAAGGAAAGCAGATCTACAGAGAAATGGAGGCTGAGGTACAACTAAAAGCCTGTGAACTGAAGAATAGATGATGGCTGAAAGTGTGCATGAAATCTGGCAACTCGCCAGAACCCTGAAGCATGTGGATTCGTCAATGTAATAAGGGCCTATCTCACTGACAGATGAGAATAAAGAGGTGCTCATGAAGGACACTGAGAGAGTGAGCACCCATTGGAAGCAGCACTTCAAAGATCTCCTCAACTGAGATTCAGCCCTTGACATTGCTGCCCTACAGCATAGTACCTGTGATCATCTCAGCAAAAACCCTAGCCCAATGAGTTTGGAAGGTCATTTGACAGGTAGGATCCCACAAGGCTGGCAGCATAGTTGGGATCCCTGCTGAAAATAAAGTAGGGAGGGAAGAAGGGGAAATAGTCTTTGCTCAAATACATGACCTCATCTCCCTCAACGTGAAGGGGAAGAAAATGCGGAGGATCTCTGAGATGTGACCATTTGCAAGAAAGGAGGAAAAAAACAATTGCAGTCAGGAATAAGAGTAGCAGTCACATGGGAACAGCAATGTTTCCAAGTTCCTCTCCAACTCACACACCATTTGACTTGAAAATATACTGCTATTCTTTCATTGCCGCTAGAGTCATAATTTTAGTATCCAGTTAACAGTTTTCTAGGTGCAGATACATGCCAGCAGTATTTCAAGAAGGGTTAAGAATGGGTAATAAATGCTATCCTTTGTCAGCAATGCCCAAGTTCCATGAATGAATGTAAAAATTCCAGATTAAATTCTTCCTCTTGATGAGCATGTCCACAAACCAATTAGTTGGTCGTGCATCTCATTAGCTGTATATGGGATATTGTTGTGCAGACCAAGTAACCTGCATTTTCTGTCTGAATTCATGTGGTCCTGTGACTTAGTTCCCAAGGATGCAATCAAAAGTTATACAAATGCAAGTTCAAAGTTTTGTTTTCTTTTATTACTTTTGGAAATGTTTTGGAAATGTCTGCTCAAGTGTATGTAAAAAATCTTTCAAAGAAAAGCACGGGAAGTTATTCCCAATGCCCCGGCCAACATTTATCCTTCAATAAATAACACAAAAACAGATTTTCTGGTAATTATCTTATTTGCCAGAGCTTGCTGTAAGCTTAATGACTACTACATATCCATTTCACAACAGTGGATAGCCTGCAGAAAATAAATTCTTAATTGAGTTTAAAGTGCTTTAAGGTGACAAGAGGTCATAAAAAGCATGATATAAATATAATGATTTTTTGGTTTGGATGTTCAATATTCCTTGATAGTCCATTGTTAGTTGTGTAGGATTTTAAAGATGTTTTAAGGATGTAAGATACAATTGTATCAAATCTTGTTTAGACTATTGCTCGAACACTGCTTATAACTTTAATTTCCATATTTAAAAAAAACGGTAGAGATACTGGAGAAGGTGCAAAAAAAATTACCGTAAATTCAGAGTCTACTTATCAAGAAAGGATCAACAGGTTGGAATTGACCTCTGGAAAAGGTTGAGGGAGACTTCTTAGAGATCTTTACATTAAAGAAAGGTTTTGACATATATATATATAAAATATTTCTACTTAGAAAGAAGAAGAAAACTGAAAGTCATCATTATATAATTGTCATCCAAATATAAAATAGAGACTTTATAAGAAAACTCTTTACTCAGAGAGTGGTGAGAATATGGAACTCATTACCACATTGGTGGTTGATGGTTGAAGTGATTATATAGATGCATTCAATGGGAGGCTTGATAAGCATGCAAAGCAAAAGGGAATAGAAGTAATACTGGTAGAGCTGATGGGGAAAGATAGGAGGAGGAATGTATGGAGCATAGACCCTATCACTTCTGTCAACCTGGAATCTCTCCTCCCCCATTTTCACCAAATCCCTCCACATTTTGCCCCCTGAAGCTAGAAACCATATCAGGTTCCAATGCTCCTCATGACTATCTGTCCTCCCATCATTAAGACCAATTGCATTCCATGACTCTAGCTTCTGCCCTACCAGACCTAATGCCCCCTGTGGTTGTGAGCATATCCTGTTCTAACCAATACCACTATGCACCTTATATTCTCATGCACAAGGGCAGCCCTGGACATCTCTACAATTCTCTTTCTAGACATGGCTCCCAATCGCCCCAAGAAATGATAGAAACTGTTGTGAGCGTCACCTGTTCAATCCTCAAACCACATTCAGTCTTGATTCTATTGTTGTTTGTAACGAGAAAAATTCTATTGGAAATCTGTTCTGATAAGCTTAGAGTGAAAGAGGGGTAAAGCTGATTACAAATTCCTAAGTACAATACAGGACTAGACCACTGCCTGGCAGGAGAACAAGAATTATGGCTTCAAATTTAATGTGCTTGAAAGTGTGGTAGTTATGCAGTTCTGCAATGGATATTGTGCATAAAGAAAATTTCATTTGATTGATGTTTCTACTGAATCATGGAAGTGTTCTTTCAACACAGATCCATTGGGAGCTGTCACCATGTCCAAGCTGAGATTACTGACTTACCCAGGGTTGAAACTGGGTACTCTTTCAAAAGAGTTGGTATCATATATAATATATATTGGCACATTTATCTATTGAAGCATCAAATCAGTTTACCCTTCCAATTCTTCCTTCTTTTCCCATTAACAATTGGTGGTTCTCTGGCCTCTGAGTTTCACTCCACAGACTTGAGCACATAGAGTAAGCATTACTTCAATTACCAAGGGAATGTCAGAGATGTTGTCTTTCACATGAGATGTTGAACAGAGGAGACATTTAAAAATCCAAGGTACTATTGAAAGAAGCACAGAAAAGTAAGTAGCGATGCTTGGGAAATAGATTTCATTCCAGGACTTGAAGTTGTTCAAATGTGTTTTGATAGTTTGATAGTCTAAATGGTTAACAGTGACCCTCATCCCAGACAGTTCTAGATTTGAATACAATTCTCAAGTGGATATTTACTTGGGAATTGTTGTTATTTCCTACTTTAACAATAAATGAAATACTGTAATGATGTTTTATTATAAAAGAAAGATAAAAATGTATTTTAAGTCAATTTTCATGACTTCAGGACACCCTAAGAGATTTTACAGCCAATGAAATATTTTGGAGGTGCTGTTATTATTGTAATTTAGGAATCTGAGCAGTCAAAAAGGCCCCACAAATAGCAGTATGATGGTAACTAGTTAATGTGCTATAATTATGCTTGTATTGGGAGAAATATTGGTAAGACGCAGGGGAGAACACTCGTGATCAGAAGGTGTTGTGGTATATTTTATGTTCACCTGAGAGGGTGGATATCACTGTAGATTAACAGCTCATTTAAAAGGTTGCTAATTGCAAAATTCAGATCTCTCTTACCACTGCTTAGAATGTCAGAGCAAAATTAAGAAGGGTTTAGATCCAGTGAAATTAGTCCTTCATATTTTCATGACAGCTTTGCTATAATGTTCTGTTCTCATGCAATCCCATGTCATAAGAAAATCATGTAATTGCAGCATCATTTAAACTGATGGGGTCAGATTTGCGTTATAACCATTATACACTTTAAATGTTCGCCCTGTAGAAACAAAATCCTCAGTTTGTCAATGGTGCTATAGTGAATTTGTGTTAATGAAAGGCATGTTATAGCAGAATGGCCTGTACTTTGTTCTGAGCTCCAGTGGCACAGGGTCATGAATGTCAGCTCTGTATTCTGTTTCTATACTCTAGTGCAGCTTTCAGTCCAATGACACCAATGCCTGTTTGTTTCTGGTTAACAGTAATCTGAATTTCCAGTTGGAGACCATCACAAGTTTTCCAACATGCAGAAAGATGAGTCTGAGTTAGCATTTAGGCAAAATGTTTGCCTACTGAAAAGCTACCTTCCAGCATTCATTTTGTTTCTGCACTAGGATGGGACAGTTGAGCCTGTCTATGAGGACTCTCCATGGGTTGCTATAATCAGACATCAGGAGCTGATTTTATTTCTTCCTTCCACTCCTCTGCCCCCAGTGAGGAGGAACGCTTTGTGTTGCCTAATATTCCATTGATTGCAGCAGACAGGCTGGAACTGACTAAAACTGGTCAAGAAAAGCAAATGAGTTTGGATGACATTTAACGCTAGTTTCCTCCACTTACTCACTCTGATTAAGAGTCAAACAGTTGCCCACTTGAGCAACCAGACCATCTGTTACCTTTGAACCAAATTGGGAGCTATGATGAAGGTGAATTGTGTGTTCCTTAAAGAAAATTTTAAATCAGAGCCCCGAAAAATCATTTTATTATCTATCTAAAGGCTTAGCTTGCACCCACTTGCTTATACCATAATAAACTGTTAATAAAAATGTAGGGAATGCATGCTTTTGAGATGTTTGATGCCTCAGAAAAAAAGGTTTTATGGGAATGACAAATTAGTAATCAATTATAAAGCAAAAACAATCAATTATAAAGTACATATAATAGAACATTTTCCTTTTATGTTTCTCAAGCAGCTTCGAGTCACTGTACTTTTGGTTACTCCTGGAGCTTGTAGTGCAGTAATGACCTGATTTTAGACATTTCTCTCCCCATGTTCAAACCACTATATGGCCTTGCCCGTCCCTACATCCTTAACCTTCTCTCACCCAAGTATCTCTCTTATAACTGCATTCCTCTGATTTTAGCCTGTCTGGCACCCTCTACCTCTTTTGCCCATATTGCTGGCCATGCATTCAGTCATTTGAATATTCTGCTCTGGAATTTCTGCCTTAAGTTGTTCTGCCTCTTCACCTCTCTCTTGCTTTAGGATACTCCTGAAACCCTACTTCTTTGCCCAAGCTTCTGGTCACTTGATCAAATAGGCAGAATCTTTATGCCCTTTAAAAGATTTCAAACATAGGGATCATTTCCAGGTAGCAGTGCTATATTGTAGCATCACCTGTTTTGGCATATCATTTTAGCTTTTTCTGCTGCTCTTCCCAGTATACTTTCCGATGCTACTCAGTAATCAAGGATTGGGCCCCTGGCTTGATGAAAATGATGAAGTGAGAGATATTTCACGTACGATTTCACAGTTTGTGGTTAAATACAATCCTGCTGCTGCTGCTGAAGGTCCAAAGCACCTCTTTAATGTCCAGCTTGGAGGTGCTGGATTTGATCTGAATCAGCCTCATTCAGCAAAGTTGTAATTCCACCATACATATTGGAGCATGTCCTCAGTATGAAGATAGGACTTCATCTCCACAAGGACTGTGCAGTACTCACTCCTACTGATACTGTTATGGATTTATGCATCTGTTGCAGGTAGATTGGTGAGAATAAGATCAAAATATTCCCTTTTCTTGGTTTTCTCACCAGCTGCCTTCAGCTTAGTACGGCAGTAATGTCCTTCAGAAGTTGTGATGTGGAGGAGCTGGTGCTGAAATGGGGTGGACAAAGTTAAAAATCACAAAACACCAAGTTATAGTCCAACAGGTTTATTTCAAAGCACTAGCTTTCAGAGTGCTGCTCCTTCATCAGGTAGCAAAATCCTTGGCACATCCTTGGCAAAAGGTAGCTACCTGATGAAGGAACTGTGCCCTAAAAGCTAGTGATTCCAAATAAACCTGTTGGACTATAACTTGGTGTTTTGTGATTTTTAACTTTAGAAGCTGGATAGCTCAGTCAGTAGCAGTACAACTGAATCACTCTATATCATGGTCATTGATGTCCTGTCACAAAAATGCACTCTATACCATGGCTACTCTCATTACATTCTTCAACATGAAACTGTATAATCATTGTTGATTGTAATTAAAACCCATCTAGTTCACTAATATCCTTTAGGGAATGAAAACCATTGTTCTTATCTGGTCTGGCATAAATTTATTCCAGACCCAATGTGTTTGACTCTTAATTGATTTCTGAAATGGCCAAGCAAACTGTTTAGTTGCAGGGCAGTTAGAAATGGGAATAAATGCTTGCCTAGCCAGTGACACAGACATCCCATGAATGAATTAAAAGATTGAAGGTGGAGGAACTGAGGGTAATTAGTAAGGAGATTTCTTGTCCTTATTTGACCTGATGCCAGGAGACTTCATTGGGTCTGGAGTGATTGATGAAGATTTCCAGCACCACTCTCTTCCAATGGTATACCACATACTGCCACCTCTGGTAGGTCTGAACTATTGGTGGGACTGGATGTCCCTCGGCATGGTAATAGAGGATTCTGGATTAGTAGTGCTGGAAGACCACAGCAGTTCAGGCAGCATCCAAGGAGCTTCGAAATCGACGTTTCGGGCAAAAGCCCTTCATCAGGAATAAGGAGACTGTTGGCTGTAACATATGATTTGGTGAATATGATTATGTCAAGCAGCTGCTTGAGGGACAGCAGGACAGTTCTCCCAATGCTGGCATAATCACTGAATGTTAATGAGGAGAGTCTGTCAGAACTGACTCAGTAGGGTATGTCTTTGTCATTTCTCATGCCGAGTTTGATGCTGTGTTATCCATCCAGTTTTATTCTCTTGCAGATGAGTTACTTGTGTTATGGACCAGACCAGAGTCCCACAAAATCTATTAAGGAGGTAGCCCAGGCCCTAAATTTTTCTTATTTTAAAGCTAAATGTTAGGTGCTGTGATCCAGGTGCAATATGATTGATCAAATGACTTGGTATTAAGCAAAACACAATTTATTCAAACACTATAGTTAAAATACAACAAAAGAAAGAAGAACTTGAAATAACTTTACTGGAAAACTTAACAGAATAATACATACAGTCATAATTACTAATTAACTGTTCCTACATAATAACATATCATAAACACATCCTTGGCAAAAGGCAGATTCAGAAAACAGATTTTGTCTCATACACAATCCAGTAGGTCAGGAGGAGAACCTTAGTTTTTGGCTGTAATTGAGGGAAGGGAAAAATAGCTTCTTCTTCAAGATCCCAACAGTAACTGCTGCTGGAAACAAAGAAAACTAAAAATCCCTATGGATATCGACCCTACCCATTCAGGCTGCTTCTATTGTTCCAGCTTTAAAAAAAACCCAAGAATTCAGAAGTTGTTTATCTTCTCATAGACTGCTCAGCGCCTGTCTCCCAATCTCTCTCTCTAAATGAAACCAGACAAAACACACCTCTTAAAGCCACAACATCATCACACTTGCTAGGCCATTTATGAGAGAAGTTGAGACAATTGTATTGCTGCTGGTCTGGAGTTTTGTGTCGGCCAGAGTAGGTAAAATAATAATTGGGGCAGTAGTGTAATGACAATGTGACTAGTCTCGTGCCCTAGCTAATTTTCTGGGGAACGTAGTTTCAAATACCAACGTGGTATACTGAGAATTAAATTAATCTGACATCAAAAACTAGTTTAATAGTGCTCACTTTCAGACAGTGAAGTGTATTTTTTTAAAAATAGCAGATTTCCTTCCTTAAAAGGGCACTTAATGAACAAGGTGGTTTTAATGATAATTTATTAATGAGCTTGGCATAATATTTCAGATTTGTTAATTAATTCAATTTAAATTCAATTAGTCACAATGGTGAATTTGGATTTATCACCAATAGTCATCAATATTAGTCCAGACTACTGGCCCAGTACTATTCCCATTATGCTGCCGTTTTCACATAACTGAACTCTTGTATAATTCTGGTAAACTTCCTCTACCCTTCTCTAAGTTGGCAAAATATAATGGGGTAGTTCTCAGCTCAATGAATTCTGATGACATAAAAACCTCAAAATTCTTCTCATCGCTTATCAATCCATTCACCACTAGAAACATTTTTGTTTTTGAGGTGTTTTGAGGTCAGAATATCTTTTTATTTCCATGAGGTCAGAGACAAAGGATGAAACATTGACATATGATCTGAAATAATACCAGGTTGCTCATCTCTGAAGTAAGCATACTCCTTTAAGGAGAATGGATTGGTACAATTTGTTTCCTGTTATAAACAGCAATGTGAAATTTATGTGATTCACTAAAGTTGGATTCTGTTGATTCATGTAATTTGAGTCTGTTTACAGGTAGAATACTTATCAGTCAACCTGCTAAAGGCTGAAAGAAATATGAAATCAGAATACTTGTGAGATCATAGTATCTGATAGATGTGAGGGATCTTGTTGCTGCAGTTCTTGTGGGTTATAGGGGATCTTTTTACAGGAGAAATCAGTGACAAGGAGCCCAAAACAATATTCAATACAGATGCAAAATTTACAGTGGTGCATATTCCCTGCCTGATTGATACGAGCTTCATATTGAAACTTGTTCTTAATACTTGCTTCACATTTCTTTTTCTACTGATTTTAAAAGTCACTTTTAAATGTCACCCTTAACTCAATTTTAGCAACGTCGTGGACAGTGATACAATGCAGGGACAATTGTATGCACAAAGTGATGTAAACCCTGTGGATTTTTAAATTACAATATCACCACTTGTACCACTTAGGGTAACTTTTCCTTATGACCAACCAAAATGTGTTGACAGTGTGGTGCTGGAAAAGCACAGCAGGTCAGGCAGCATCTGAAAAGCAGGAGAATTGATGTTATGCCCAAAACGTCCATTCTCTTCATTCCTGATGAAGGGCTTATGCCCAAAACATCTATTCTCTTCATTCCTGATGAAGAGCTTATGCCTGAAACGTTGATTTTCCTGCACCTCGGATGTTGCCTGACCTGCTGTGCTTTTCCAACACCACACTCTCGACTCTGATCTCCAGCATCTGCAGTCCTCACTTTCTCCCAATCAAAATGTGTTGCATATTCTACAGCCTTAGCATTCAGAGAAGCATATCTACAGCATTAATGATAAAGTCTGATGACAGGTCAAGACTAGTGCCTGCATAGGATGAATGAGCATTGACAAGGTAGATTTGTTGTCTAAACACTGCGCTTTACAGTTATAGACTCAGAATTATACAGCACAGAATCAGACCCTTCAGCATGTCCGATGAGAACATGGTAGTGCTACACCTGAAATAAGTTTTCTCTTTAATCTGCTTCCTCTCAGGCACAGCTGGAGGCCCAGAAAGTGACCCAAGATTTTCAACGAGCCACTGAGGTGGTGTGAGCGGCCAAAGAGACCATTGCTCTGACTGAACAGAGGCTACTGGAAGACAAAGAACGTCAGTTTGATTCAGCGTGGCAAGAGATGCTTAATCACGCAACACAGCGGGTAGGCCCAACTCTAATCCACATGATTGAGTCTACAGGTGACAAATCCTATACTGCTGTTCCTGAAGCCAACTTGCAGGAGAGTTTCTGGAGATCCTGGATTCTGATGCATGTACTTATTCATTAAAATGCATAGAAATAAAAATGATCCTGCTTGGCATGTTTGTTCACCTTTGCCTGATCTCAATTCCTCCCCTTCATTAATACTTAATTCTCACCTTATTCCAGGCCTTCAGATTGAACCTTGGAGTAACTCTCCATAAGTTGTTGAAGTTGGCAGGAGAGGTAGATTAGATGGTCAAGAAGGGATATGGAATATTCATTGGCTCAGTCAAAGAGGATGAGAAATAGGAGAGCTAAAGAAATGCTGTTGTTAAACTTAAAAGGGTTCAGAAATGATTTACAAGAATGTTGCCCACGGTTGAGAGTTTGACCTGTAGGGAGAGGCTGAATTAGGCTGGGGTTATTTTCCCTGGAGCTTCGGAGGCTGAGGGTTGACCTTATAAAGTTCTATAAAATTGCGAGGGACATGGATAGGATGAATAGTCAAGATCTTTTTCCCAGGGTAGGGGAGACCAAAACTAGAGGGCATAGGTTTAAGGTGAGAGGGGAAAAATTTAAAAGTGAGGGGCAACGTTTTGGATATGGGCCAAATGCTGGCAAATGGGAATAGATTAATTTAGGATATCTGGTTGGCATGGATGAGTTGTGACAATTTAACTTGCACCTATTCAATTAGGATTTATTCACTGCTTAAATGGCCAGTGAGCTATTAAGGTATCAGTCTTGGTCAACCTTATCACAGAATTAGAAAGTTGTAGCTTCAAGATTGATTCCAGAAATCTGACAACAATCTAGGCTGACACATGAAGTAAAGTGACAGTGCTGTATTGTTGGACATACTGTCTTTCATATGTGACATTAAACTTTAGATACCATTTGCCCTCTCAGGTGGATGTAAAATGTCCCATCAGACTAATGCAAAGGAAATCAGGAGTTCTATGCTGTCCTTCAATGTTTGTCTTTCAACTAACATCTTATTTTTAAAGAATTGTGTATCTGGTATTTGCCTTGTTTATATTAGTAGGAACTTGCAATGTACAAAGTTGACTGCCGTATTTCTACATTACAGCAGTGTCTCATTTTAAAAAGTACTTAATTGGATCTAAAGTGTATGGGATAGCCTCACCTTGTGAAGATGCATAATGTAAGTGCTTTCTGTTCATCCTCAAGTATGGAAAGATTACGTGTCTTTGCAAATTGGCACTAATGCCATCTAAGCACATTTTTAACTCCTTAATCACCATTTTTCAAATGGCACCATGTTCAATTATAAACAACAACAAATATTCCTATGGCTTTAACATCTTCCCACAAATGTAATCATTGCTTAATTAAAAGAGTCACTTTTAAGACTTTCTCTCAGCTATGTAAAGAAAGCTATCCACAGACTTTATATATGTCACTTCAATTACGTTAAAAGTTTTTGTAGTACTGGAGCATTTGGGTCAGGACGGATACAGATTGGCAAATTACTGCAGCTTGCTTTGAATCAGCCATAGTGAAAGCTTTCAGCAAGAGGGACAGATTGAAGACAGATTGTACAGAGGACTGTGCACAGTGTCACAGGGTGGAAGGAGTGGCTTGTGAAATTGATTTTAATCATTCAACATGAGACATCTGCCACTGTTCTAACTATTGATTGAAACTTTAATGGATCTCGCAACAAATAAAGGCATATTTCAGGCCTAACAATCACCGAGCAAAGTATTGAATACTAATGTTGAAAAACTTATTGCAAAGTCTAATAAAATTTATTTTGCAATTGCCAGCCAATTACCCCTAAATCACAACTACAATTTATAATAACAATAAGTATTTAAATGAAAAGCCTTTTCTGTAGGTCAACTGGGGATGAATCTCATTGCATCTCAGAAGCTGAAGGAACTAAATATAGTTGATTTATTGTATTTTAAAATCAATTTGAACTGATCTTGAGTCAGACTTACAAAGGGAAGTGATACGGAGTAGTAGGTTGTTACATTTAATTAGAATTCAATGGAACAGTGAAATTTCTTAGATTGAATTCCATTTTCATATCTAACATTTTTTTTTCTCTCAAATTTTTGTCCTAATATCCAAAACAATTAGGATTTGATTTCATTGGCTTAGTATTTTAGTGATACCTCAACCCACTATGACTACTTCATTCAAATTGCGCTTCTGCAGATCAAAGCTTAGATAGTGAGAGTCAGCAAGCTTTAAGAGAAGACATGAACTGAGATTCTGCGTACCATCTCAGGGTGTCATAAAAGTTTTCCAGTGTTATGGACCAAGCTAGACTCCTCAAAACATTTCAAGAAGGTAACCCAGACCCTAACTTTTCTAGCATTTTAAGCAGGTGTAGAGTGGATATTTCAGGAGTGATGCAGTTTATTTACACACAAATGAATTTATAATAACATTAGATTAGATTACTTACAGTGTGGAAACAGGCCCTTCGGCCCAACAAGTCCACACCAACCCACCGAAGCGCAACCCACCCAGACCCATTCCCCTACACCTAACACTACGGGCAATTTAGCATGGCCAACTCACCTAACCTGCACATTTTTGGACTGTGGGAGGAAACTGGAACACCCGGTGGAAACCCACGCAGACACGGGGAGAATGTGCAAACTCCACACAGTCAGTCACCTAAGGTGGGAATTGAACCTGGGTCTCTGGCGCTGTGAGGCAGCAATGCTAACCACTGTGCCACTGTGCTACCCACTATTACTATTTGAAAACTCAACTGACTCTATCGCAACTGAGTGATGCTGTTCCAAATACTTGCAACATCCCATAAACACCCATGGCAAAAAGGTAAATTCAAACACAGGTTCTTATACGAGAGAGATTACAGAGAGAAAGATAGAGAAAGAGAGAGAGAGAGGATTAGTATGGAACTGCTTCTTTGGTTCCCCAGCAGCTTCTCTGTGTTCCCAGCTAAAACTTGACCAGCTGCTGCAAACAAAACAGCTTGCTAAAACCAAACCCTGAACTGGGAGAACTGGCCACTCCCCTTGCATTGTACAAGTGTTTTTTTAAAAAAAGTGTTTAAAAGAAAACACTTAAAAGCTTCTTTAAGTAGATAACCCAGACATACCAGAATCTCTGTCTTTATGAACCCTTTTGAAAAATAACCAAGGACAACATAACCTTGTTAAAGGACTAGCATTGTCACACTGGGCACTATTTGAAGGAGGCCAGGTGAGTTGTCCCAGGTGTCTTGGCCGTGTTATCCCTCAACTAACATCATGAAAAAAATCAGAATGTCTGGTCATTATCTCATTGCTGTTTGTGCGATCCCTGCAAAGTAGCTGCCACATTTCATATATTACAACAATCACATCACTTCAATGACAATTTGCATTTAAATAGCACCATTGATTACTAAATAATTGACACCAAACCACATAAAGAGATATAGGACAGGTGATAGGTAGAGGAGAATGGTGCGATCAGCCACCTCAAAGATTACAGACTAATTGAAAATGAGGATGAGGGATAGTTTACTGTGGCCACAGTCGCACAAGATATCTTTATGACTTTGATGATGGCAGTATCAGATGCCTTTGAGCTACACAGTTGTCCAGAAGGTTATTTGGGACATCACAAAAGACATTACGTAAATGAAAGAGCTTTCTTTTCATATACATTGTAAACATGTTAATTTTGTCTTCAGAGAGCACTGTAAAATGTAGATTAACATTAATATATCCTATAATTGAATCAGGAGAAAAGATTTTCAGACTAATGGATTTCTATGCCATTAAAAAACTAACAGTAGCATGATCTGCAGATTACGATGAAAATGAATTGATATAGATCACCCTGACAGATTGTCTAAAATGCTACCTTTTTTCTCCAATCATTGGATAGTTTATAGATGCAAGTTATTTTCACAAGATTTTTACTTTAAAACAGCAAAGTACTTGTTCCATTTCTCAAATTGAAAGATGATTATTTGATGGATTTAGTGTTTATTATTTTACTTCATAACCTTTAAAGCACATGATCCAGGTTGTTGCTAGAAATCTGAAATAAAGTTCTGGAGAAACTCAACCTGTCTCACAGCATCTGTGGAGAGAGAAAGCGAGTTAAAGTATTGAGTTCAATGATTCTTCTTGAGAACGTGGGAATCTGTTGCTGTGCCAACCAAGATTTTCAGTCACAAGTGTAGGTTGATGTAAAGTTGGCCTGAACCTTGTCCAATGATTCACAATGTTATGCAACAGAAACTACCCAAATCACTACACTGTGGCAAGTTCACAAAGTATCTCTTGGTTGTGATTATTGATATGGAAATGGAACAGCTAGTGGAAGAGGAAATAACCTACTGGATCACATAGGGACCCTGCAGGTCTGTGTCCTGTGCAGTGCATAGGTATGTGTGTAATGTTCATTTTTCTTTAAAGGTCCTTACATGGGTGTGTTTTGCAGAATCACCCTCTCACAAGTCCAGACACTTAACCCATCCACACTGAGTGTCAGCACATACATTTTCTTCCCCATTGCACACTTATGGTTGCAGCAAAATGATAGATAGCAATGAACGTTTTTCCGCCAGTGGTTTCTAGCCTCTGCCTGCATGTATTGGTGAAGTCCCTAACATTCATTTTCCCTTTGTGATAGCCCTAAAAATGAACGCCAGAGGATTTACACCTCTGCAAACAACTTATCTACATGAGTCTTCACCTGCCCATCGAACCCCATGCTCCACCATCCCTAGACCCCATCATTTGAGGTGACAATGCCAAATGTGGTCATCCACTGTCCCGCTTGAAGCCAAGGCATTCCATGAAAAAATCCCCCTCCTACATGAACCCTCTCCTAACCACGCTTCACCATAATCGCCAACATCCATTATTTAGAGATAGAACAATCTCTGTAGCAGTTTTTCAACTTCCTGTTACAAATTTTACTTCCTTCTAATTTGAAATACTCCCTCGGTTCCCCTCTCTCTGACAAAGCTAGCATCCACACAGCACTAGTAAACCACCCAGTGAGGACAGCAGTCCCAGGTCTTGTTAAGGTATAACCTCTCCAGCTGGTAAATGGCCCAGAACCTGTCCCAAAGCCTCAGAAACCTGGTAACGCCGTCAACCACCCCCACCACACCAGTTCTCTAGCCACGAGTTTATTTAATCAATCCACCCATTCTTCTGCTTACTAGCGTGTGACACTGGGAGTAATCCTGCTCATGAGGTCCTGCTTTTTAATTTCCTTCCCAACACCCTGAAATATGTTGCCAGGACCTCATCCCTCTTCCTACCTGTGTCACTGGTTTCAATGTGGACCACAGCTTCTGGCTGAACCCCCTCCACCAGGAGGACATCCTGTGGCTTCACTATGGCAGCTTTGACCCTAGTACCAGAGAGGTAACATCCCAACCTGGAGTCATGTTTCATGCTGCACAAATGCCTGTCTGATTCCCTGACTATGGAATCCTCTATCAATGTTGCCATTTCAATCTTTCCCCTCACGCAGTTGAGATGCTGGTCATGTCAGGGACTTGGCTTCAAATGCAGTTCCCTGAGTAAACCTTGCCCTCAGCCGTTTCTGAAATGAAATACTGATTATCAAGCAGAATAGACTCAGAGGACTCATACACAAACTGCCTGGTTCTCAGATTGCCAGACAGTCACCCAGTCCCTCTCTGGCTGTATGCTTCTAATCGACAATGTGACCACTTATCTATAAGTAACATCCATGTTGTTCTCTGCCACACAGTTGCACAACAATGACTCAGGCAATTGCTGACATTCCGAAAGTCAAGTTTATGTAACTGGTGAAACTTCCTGCAAATGTGTTTTTCTGGGACATATGGTATGCCCATGATTTCACATATACTATAGGATGTACTCTCTACTTGACCCAGATGACTTGCCATTGTGTAACACTAAAAGCAATGTATTACCCTTAGAATAAGCACAATATTACTGTAAAAGCTTATTTATACCTTAACTACACTTACGTTAACTTAATTTTCATTCAGTTTACTTTATTATTTTAATCTACTTCGCCTTGATTTAACTTTACTTCTCCTTCGAGAGTGTGCCTTACTGAAATCTAAGTAGCAACTCTTTATAACTTAAAGCTTTTTTAAAGTTTTAGGCTATTTACACTCGCTGTCTAACAACAGTTTCCCAGGAACCAACGTATTTACAGTTGGCTTTGTTGTCACGCTTAGACTTTTGTTCACAACCAGCCCAGCAGCTGAATGGCCCCAAGAAGAGGTGTCTCCTGCAGGTCTGGCTGTTTCTGCTTTGGAAAGTGAATGAAAACCTTGAACCTCACCTTGTCTTTATCCACTGTCTGAGTCCAGGTGTCTCCTGCAGGTCTGGCTGTCTCCACCCCTGGAAGGTGAGTAAATACATGTGTGTGTGTATATATATGTATATGTAAATAAGCATTCCCTTTTTTATGTGATAAACTTATGCATTTTTGTTAAATTCCATTAGGAGTCTCATTTGAATCTGCTCAGTGACTGACCACTATGATAATCAAACTGAGAAAAGAATTATGATCTATCTAGCCAGGTGTAATCTGGGATCTGACGGTACAGTGACTATCACCAATTAACTGTTCCAATACAGTAACATTCTATAAACACACCCCTTGGCAAAAAAGGTAAATTCAAACATAGATTGCATGGTTAGGAGAGGGGTCAAGTGGGAGGGGTATTTTTTTCATGGCTTCGAGTGGGACAGTGGATGATAACATTTGGCATTGTCACCTCAAACATAGATTCTTACAGGCAGGAAAGAACAACATCTAGAGAGAGGTTTCAGAGAAAGTCGGAGGAATCCTTTACAGAAGCTTGCAACCCTTCTGGACTCCAACATCTTGTGACTGCTACTGCTAAAAAAAAGACAAGAAAAAACCTGAATTGTGAGAACTGGCCGCTCCCCTTCTATTGTTAAACTGATAAGCTTCCTAGACTCCTCAGTACTTCTACCTTTATGACCTCTTTTCAAAAAAACCAAGGACAAAATAACCTTTTTAAAGTGACAGCATTGTCACACCTTCCCCTTTAAAAAAAGGAACCGTCAAAATACAAAGATGGCTTCATTTTAAAATCTCTTAGTCTTACTTAGCATTAGTGCACTATAATATATATTATTTTTTACTTTAAGTATGCAAACATTCAGTATTACATTCCATTTCAGTCCGTTTACTCCTGCCACCAAAATCTCATCCAAGTCTTGACAACGCATTGACAATCACATTTTGTCATTCTGCCACATGTTTAATTTTCAAATTAAATGGCTGCAGTAATAAGCTCCATCTAAAGAATCTGGAATTTTTGTCCTTAAATTTCTCCAAAATCTTTAATGGGTTATGATAATTATATGTAATTGTCTCAGACACGTTGCTGTCAATATAAATGCTGAAATGTTGTAATGCCAACACCAACCTTAAGGTCACCTTCTCAGTTGTGGAATATTTCTGTTGAATATTCAATTTCCAAAAGAAATATCCAATAGGTCTTTCTATCTTTTCGTTGATGTGGTGTAAGAGTACAACACCCATAACGTTCGCATCAATAGCCACCCTCAATAGCTTTCCGTAATTAGGTGTGGCTAATACTGGGGCAGTGGTTGACACAGCTTTCAGACTGTCAAATGCCGTCTGACAGTCTGCTGTCCACTGAAACCTCTTGCACTCCTTCTGTAATTCAGTGAGTGGAGCAGACACATTGCTAAAATTTGGTATGAATTTCTGATAAAACCCATTCGATCCCAGGAATCGTAGTACTGCTCTCTTCATTGATGGTATGGGAAACTTCCTAATAACTTTTGTTTTCGCATTTCCGTGGGGCCATCTGTCCATGTCTGATAACATGGCCCAGGAATGTGACTTGGGCTTTGGCGAGTTCACTCTTAGCCAGGTTTATCACCAAGTCTGCCTCCCAAAGTTGATCAGATAATTTCGATAAATGCTGCAAATGTTCCTTCCATACGTAACTAAAAGTCACCAGGTCATCGATGTATACCATTCAATTGAGTAATCCAGCAATGACTTTCTTGGTTAGTCTTTGAAATGTGGCTGTCCTATTTTTTATAACAAATGGCATGGCTTTAAATTGGTATAGCTCATTTGGTGTTGCAAAAGCCAAAATTGTTTTCACTCTTTTGGATAAAGGTATCTGCCAATATCCAGTGAGCAAGTCCAACTTAGAAATAAGTTGCTTGTCCCACCTTCTCAATACAGTCTTCCAAACATGGAATCCGATATGAATCAGACTTTGTAACTGCATTGACTTTGCGATAGTCAACACATAACTGTTGGGTACCATCTAGTTTTGGCACTATTACTATGGGTGAGTTTCAGTTGCTGTACCTCACTTTGATTATGGTGTCTTGGAGTGTGCATTTAATCTTTTTGAACCTGTGCCAACTTTAGAGGGTTAAGTCTATAAGAATGTTGCTTAACTGGAACAGCATATTCTGTATCTATATCATGCATAATTAAATTAGTACTTCCCAGCTTATTCCCACATATCTCCCCATGCGATAGCAATAACTCTTTCAGATCATTTTGATTTTCCTCTGGAAGGTAATTCAACAATTTATTCTGAGTTTTGAGAACTTCCTAATTGTCCAATTTAATTTGAGAAATGTCTAATTTAAAATCTTCTGAACATGGTTCTTCATAGAGTCATAGAGATGTACAGCATGGAAACAGAGCCTTCGGTCCAACCTGTCCATGCTGACCAGATATCCCAACCCAATCTAGTCCCACCTGCCAGCACTTTGTGTTGTAACCAGTAACACATTCTCTTTTTGCTTTCCTTCCCTATCAAAATACTTTTTGAGCATATTCACATGACATGCTCTGAGATTTCTTTCTATCTGAAGTCCTTATTAAATAATTCACCTCATTCAATCTCCTTTTGATTTGATAACATCTACTTTTAACTTCCACCTATCACTGGAAGTAACTCTAATCTCCAGTAGCAAAATTGTGCATTTTTGATTTCTTGTCTGCTTCCTGTTTCATTGTATGCTGTGATACTGTATTTTTAAATTCTGTCGAGTCAACTATCCCACTCCATTTAATTGTTCCCTAAAATTTGACACTTAGTCCAAGTATGTGGTCTTTGAATTCTGACTCCCAATTTTTCCTTAATTAATTTCAATGCTCCTCTCACCTCATACCCCAAAACTAATTCAAATGGACTGAATTTGGTTGATTCATTTTGTTCATCCCAAATGGAAAAACAAACAAATGGAATTCATTTATCCCAATTGTCTGTATAATCTTGATTATAAGCCCTTAACATGGTCATTAAAGTTTGATTCCACCTTTCTAACACTCTGTGATTCTGGATGGTATGCAGTGGATATGAATCGTTTTGTTCCTAAGCTATCTGAATACTTTTGATGCAAAATTTGACTCTTGATCTGTTGTATCTCTATGGATAGTCTGTATCTAGTGAAAAATTTGAGTACTCTTTTACAATCTTTTTTACACTGTGATATTGCATAATGGAATGGCCTCTGGCAATCTAGTGGACACATCCATTATTGTTAACAAATACAGATGACCACTTTTTATTTTAGATAGTGGTCCTATGCAATCAAGTTAGACCCTTGTAAAAGGTTACTCAAATGCAGGAATAGGTATTAAAGGTGCTGGTTTTATCATTGCTTGAGGTTTTCCAATTACCTGCCAAAGCGCAGCAGGTCAGGCAGCAACAAAGGAACAGGAGCATTGACGTTTCGGGCATAAGCCCTTCTTCAGGAATGAGGAGGGTGTGCCAAGCAGGCTAAGATAAAAGGTAGGGGAGGAGAGACTTGGGGGAGGGGCGTTGGGAATACGATAGTTGGAAGGAGGTTAAGGTGAGGGTGATAGGCGGGAGAGGGGGTGGGGGCGGAGAGGTCGGGAAGAAGA
>NC_057718.1:85371624-85372821 GCF_004010195.1 Chiloscyllium plagiosum
CCCCTTGACCATGACCCCACCTCCCACCACCAAACCATCATCTCCCAGACCATCCATAATATCATCACCTCAGTGGATCTCCCATCCACCACCTTCAACCTCATAGTCCCACAACCCCGCACCGCCCGTTTCTACCTCCTGCCCAAAATCCACACACCTGACTGCCCCAGCCGACCCATTGTCTCAGCCTGCTCCTGCCACACCGAACTCATCTCTGCTTACCTTGACATGGTCCTGTCCCCCTTAGTCCAAGAACTCCCCACCTACATTCAGGACACCACCCACGCCCTCCACCTCCTCCATGATTTTCGCTTCCCTGGCCCCCAACGCCTTATCTTCACCATGGACATCCAATCCCTATACACCTCCATCCGCCATCACAAAGGCCTCAAAGCCCTCCACTTCTTCCTCTCCCATCGACCCAACCAGTACCCTTCCAATGACACCCTCCTTCGACTGACTGAACTGGTCCTCACTCTGAACAACTTCTCCTTCCAATCCTCCCACTTCCTCCAAACCAAAGGAGTAGCCATGGGCAGCCGCATGGGCCCTAGATATGCCTGCCTCTTCGTTGGATATGTGGAACAGTCCATCTTCCGCAGCTACACTGGCACCACCCCCACCTTTTCCTCCGCTACATCGATAACTGTATCAGCGCTACCTCGTGCTCCCACAAGGAGGTTGAACAGTTCATCCACTTTACTAACATCTTCCACCCCGACCTCAAATTTACCTGGACCGTCTCAGACTCCTCCCTCCCCTTCCTGGATCTGTCCATTTCTATCTCAGACGACCGACTCAACACGGACGTTTACTATAAACCGACTGACTTCCACAGCTACCTAGATTACACCTCCTCCCACCTTTCCCCCTGTAAAAATGCCATACCATATTCCCAATTCCTTCGCCTTCACCGCATCTGCTCCCAGGAGGACCAATTTCACTACCGAACAACCCAGATGGCCTCCTTCTTCAAAGGCTGCAATTTTCCCTCAGACATGGTTGACGATGCTCTCCACCGCATCTCCTCCACTTCCCGCTCCTCCGCCCTTGAACCCCGCCCCTCTAATCGCAACCAGGACAGAACCCCACTAGTCCTCACCTACCACCCCACCAACCTCCAGATACATCTGATCATCCTTCGTCATTTCCGCCACCTCCAAACGGACCCCACCACCAGGGATATATTTCCCTCCC
>NC_057718.1:85373669-85379588 GCF_004010195.1 Chiloscyllium plagiosum
TTCTTCTGTGTATGCTTTTCGATACAATTGCATTAGTTTTTAATTTTTATTTTAGCTTATTTAATTTCTCTGAACTAAAAATATTCACTTGTTCTTATTTTGTCTCAACCATTCGATCAAACATTGTTTCTGATAACTCTACTTCAACTTCCTTATCTATATTCTTTGATTTCTCATCGTGTTTCAACTGATGGCTTGTTACCCTGTTATCCTACAGTCAGGAAAAATCCCAGGACATGCTTCCTGTGATATCTCAGTTGCCTGATTTTCTATGGGCATTTCAACCTCAGGAGGCAGCACTCCTACCTGTAATCCAGCTAAACTGTTACCAAGGACAAATTGTATTCCTGGAGCCAAGGGTTTCTCCAGTACTCCTACCACTTCTCCACTTCTCACCAGACATTCCAACCTCACTCTACATAACGGAGCACCTCTCGTCCCACCATGAATTCTACATTCATGGAGTGGACTCGATGGGCCGAATGGCCTTACTTTCACTCCTATGTCTTATGTCTTATGCCTTATTATTTTGCTGGCAATAGTCCATCTTAGTTACATTTCTCTCAACTTCATGATCCCATATCTCTTAATACTGTAACTTCTTTATCTGCTACTCCTGGCCTATGCAAGTATACCTTCCCTGCGCAAGTAAATAGTTTAAAAAATCTGGCACTTCCTCCTTAACCACCCTCCAACCAGGCTGTATATTCTGGTGCAGCTTTTTAACCTCCGCTATGCTTTCCTTTATCATTTCGACAAAATTCACTGGCTCATTCTGTTTTCCTACACCTGGATCCCAGTGCTTTTTCTACCCATCAACACCATGACTTCATGTGGCATACAACACCAGAGCTTTGTAACTTCTCTTTCCCCTTCATGGGTTTCCTTTTTGCCCTGTGCTAAGCTATCTTTATTATCTTAATGAGGATCCACGTGAGGATTTCTCTATTCCCCAATTTCTATCTCTCATGGATTGAAATTGATGTCCAAAGTTGAACTTTGATTTATGAACCAATTCATAATCATCAGCACTTCAGCTGCTAATCTTGCTGTTTAACTCTCTGCTTTTCCACGTGAGTTCTCACTACCTCAGGAAGTGAATTTTTGAACTCCTCCAAAATAATTGTGTCTCTAAGAGCGTCATAGGCTTGCTCGATTTTTAATGCCCTTATTCACCTATCAGAATTACTGTATTTGATCCTTTCAAACTCAATGTATGTTTGACCAGGGTCCCTCCTTAGGTTCCGGAAACATTGTTTATAGGCTTCTGGCACAAGCTCAGATGCACTTACAATGGTTTTCTTCACCTCATTATATTCCCCAAAACCTCCTCTGATGCTGATGCAAATATCTCATTCGCTCTACCTATCAGCTTTGTTTGGATCAACAATAACCACATGATCACCAGCCACTTAATTTGTTTAGCCACTTTCTCAAATGAGATAAATAAAAGTTTCTACATCCTCTTGTCAAATTTAGGCAATGCTCAGATGTATTTAAATAGATGCCCACCAGGGCTTTGGCTATGATGGGTTTGCTCATCATCACTAAATCTACCTTCTACCCTCACTTCCATCCTTTTACGTCGACTTTCCTGTCTAAGTGCCAACTTCTGAAGTTCAAACTCCGTCTCTCTTTCTCCCTTTCTTCTCTGACTTTTTCTCTTTCTTCTGCTAGGACCTCCTTCTCCTTTTCTTTTTGCTCTACTTTTAAATCGCAGTTCAAACTGTTTCAGTTCCCTTTCATGTTCAAGCCGCTTCACGTGCAGTTGAGTTCATGCTTTTGCCAAAGATTCCGACTGCAATTCCAGCATTTTAAATGTCAAGATATTGCTGTAATTACCTCTCCTTTTTTCACAGACAAAGGTAACCCCAACTCCAGCCTGTCGGCCAATTCCAACAGCTTTACTTTGCTCACCTTTTGTAAAACGCCCAAAATCACTTCTTCCACCCACAGAAAACTCTTAGTGACTGAAAGAGCCATTACTGCACCAAGTAGTATTTAAACCAAGTGAATTCAACGCCTGAAATAAAAGACACTACCACTTACCACTCGCTATCTTCAAGTCCAACAACCCTAAACCCAAATTGGAATTATAGAGTTATCCCAACAAGAGTCCCTAAACTGTGATGGGCCAGGCTAGACCCCTCTCAAAATATTTTAAGAAAGTATCTAGACCCTAACTTTTTTTTTATTTTAAAGGTAAATGCGGTGTTCATATGTGATGTAACTGGTCAAACCACTCGATTTTAAGCAAAACAGAATAATTTATTTAATCACTACAGTTGAAACATGAACAAAAGAAAAAGGAACTTAGAATAACTTACCTATTGGAAAACTTGACCGACCCAATACAGTTACAATTAACTGTTCCAATGCCGTAATATCCCATAAAATTACTGCTTGGCAAAAAGTTAAATTTAAACATAGATTCTTACAGGCAAGAGGGAACAAAATCCAGAGAGAGATTTCACAGAAGGTCAGAGAAATCCTTTAGTGAAACTTGCAACACTTCTGGACTCCAACATCTTGTGACTACTGCAGCAAAAACCTGAACTGGGAGAACTGGCCATTTCCCTTCTATTGTTAAAGCTGCTAAACTCCCTGGACTCCTCGGTACCTCTGCCTTTATGAGCTCTCTTCAAGGAAACCAAGTAAATAATAACATTTATAAAGTGACAGCATCATCACAATATGATGATGATATGATTACAGTTGAAGGTAAAACTGGACAATCAAATCTCAGATTAAACCTGGCTTGATAGATCATAAGTTTTTTTTCAGTTTGGTTACCATAGCGGTCAGTCACTGAACATTTTCAAATGATTGCTAATGTAATTTAATAAAAAGACATAAGTTTATCAAACAACACATTCCAAGATTCTTCACAGCCAATGAAGTGTAGTTACAGCTATAATGTAGAAGTGAAACAGCTAATTTCTGTAGAGTAAGATCTCACAAACAGAAATGAGATGATGACCAGATAATCTTTTCCCTTAGGGACAGTGGGAAGAATTTACCTACCCTCTTATGAAATAGTGCCATTGAAACTTCAACATCCAACTGAGAGAGCAGATGGGACATTGGTTTAGTGTCTCATCTGAAGCCTGAAAACGGTAAAATTGGCATTATGTTCCAAATGAACATTATTTTTAAAAAAGACTTTTAAGTTCTATTCCAATGAACTTTTTGAATCTTCATTTTAAAGGTTTCTGATATCCTTCAAATAATAATGCAATATCCTTTATCTCTTTCAAATTATTTGAAGAGTGCCAGGTTTTCAATACTTTGTTGACTTGGGAATTAATCCTGCATCTAAAAATTAAACTATTTGATCACTTTTATGCAAAAGAATACAACATTGCTTTACAATCTTTCTAATTCCTCAAATGCCAAATTACAGCCACTTGAATAGTTCAATTTTGAGATTAGTTAACAGCTTCCCCTCTTTTTCTCCTACTGAGTGTCTGTGTAATTGACTTGGCAATTTCTGTTAATTAGCACGCTTGTGGCTGGGCTATTCCAAATGACTGGGCAAAGTGAAGCAGACAAGCATGCTGCAGTGAAGGTCTAGCCTTTCTGCAGGGCTAATCGATGTGGACAATTTCTCAGCAGCTCTGTGCGTGTTCACAGTCAGACATGTCCTGAGTAAGTCCACCCATGTGCCCAGGACTTGTTCAAGAGCAAGGCAACTACCTTGTTTGCGTCAATTGGCCCTAATGAGCTGGAAAAGGAGGACAGCTACTACAGCCTATCAAAAACAGCTTTGAGGTCATTGTTAATAACTCTTTTCCAGTGCAAAGGGTTTTACAGTGCAGAAGGAAATCACTCAAGCAATCATGCCTGTGTTAGCTCTTTGAAAGAGCTATCCAGTTAATCCCATTCCTGCACTCTCTTCCCATAGTCTGGAATTATTTTCCCTCTTTAATTATTTATTCAATACCATTTTGAAAATGGATACACAATCTATTTCCACTACTTTTTCCTTGTTCTTGTATATTCACATCAAGAAGTTGAACCATCTAACGTTATCATTTCTAGTTAGCTTTGGTTTCAAAGGCTGATGTAAAAGAAAGCTATTCTATAATCATTTAATGTTGTTGTGCACAGCCTTTTTGCAGATTACAACTACACTATTCCAAGAAAACTAATCTAGAGCAAATTTATTCATTTTTATATCATAAAGTACTATAAATCAAAACTTTAAAAAAACTTAATGAAAGCCTGATAATTGCAATGCTTGATATAACTGAGTTATGTTTAGAAATTTGAGGTTACATTCCTCTGCCTCTGTTTAATTAGAGTGATATAACTTTTAATATTGAATGAGCCAGCAGCTCTGTTAAAATACCAGCCTGGGGAATTTGTTGCTGACATGTGGAGTTTCCTACATCAATTTCCAGATATAATCAAAATATGTAGAAGTTACAATGGAAGCAATTTATCAGATCTAAGTAGATGCATTCACATTCACCTTCCATGTTACCATGTTAGTATTTGGAGTACTTTTAAAAATATTAAGTTATAATATTGTTTTGCACTGAAGTAGAATTTCCTGTCAATGTGCATGTATCAATTAGCAGCTTTTGTTTTTCTTCCTTTCTTCATTGTTTCAAAAAATAATGTATTAAACTTTAGTTTTCAAGAAATTTGAACTTAAGAGCTTGAATATAAATATCTTGACTTTTATGGGGAGCCTTGATAAAGGTCTTTAAAATTATGAAGGGATTCACTGGGATAAAGCTGGAAAAGATATTTCTGCAAGTAGAGGAATCAAAAATTAAGAAATATTAGTATCACATTGTCATTAGTCAGATTAATAAGAAATCCAGGAGAAATTTATTTACTTAGGATATTTAAGTTGCTGTCACAAAAAGTACTGATCTGATTGGAATACACACATTTAAGAGAATGCTAGTTAATTACATGGAGCCAAAAGAAATAGAAGGATATGATGTTCAATGTAGTATGAAAGGGTTAATTTGAAGATACTCTACCTCATCATAAACTCACATACCTTATGGGAACAGGTTTTCTCTGAAAGTCTCATGTGAAATCCTGTACATAAGTATCCTGTAGCCAATTAGTATTTAAGTTGATTAAAAAGTAATGTTTGCTAACAACCAAGTTTCCTGCAATCTTTCCTGGCTCCCTTCCTGGACACAAGAAAATTTGAACAATAGAATCAGGTACAATTACATATGGTGGGAAGAAGTCTTTTGAAGCTTTGTTTTTGTGGACTTGTTGAAGTTAATGGCCTTTTTCTGGTCAGAAATGCTTACCCCAACTCCAAGAAGATTGTTGCAAGCGAATGTTCTTCAGGCACATACTATCCCACTCTCATTGCCACTGGAATAACTGCACAGAGGCCAGTATCCCATCAACAAGTTACCCTTTATTTACTTGTGCACAGTACACTGACTGTTGCCAGCTAACTCAGGGTCAGTCCGAGAACTGAGGAGATTCTAACGCTCCTGGTAAAAATTTTTTTTTTCTTTTTTTAAAAATTTTAACCCCCACACTACCACCTAAGTGCGGTAGTGCTTATTTTATCCCCAGCACTCATGGTGTGTGTGTGCAGGTGTGAGACACAGTGAAAGACACAAAGTGCACGAATCTTTATTCAATTTCCACCACCAGGAAGATAGGAAAACACCAGGGTGGCCAGTGACAAACACTGCCCTTCACATCAAAGGGCAATGCTGTGTGATAAAAACAGTGAAGGGGAGGGTAGGGACTAAATCAAAATAGAATTGGAGGGAGAAATGATGCACTCCACTCCCTGCGGCGCCCACCTCTCCCTGAACAACTCCAGGGTGTTGGTCGACACCACGTGCTCCTTCTCCAAGGACACCCGGGCCCGTATCCCTATTTATTTATTTTCTTTTTCCACCTAAGTGCAGTAGTGCTTATTTTATC
>NC_057718.1:85379737-85399412 GCF_004010195.1 Chiloscyllium plagiosum
GGAAGGGGGAGGACTCCCGCGTAGAGAGCCCTCCACTGGGGATCCCCACCGCCCGGTGGCAAGTGGGCACGCCAAGGCGTGTCCGGACGGTGGATGAGGGAGAAGAGGTGGACGGTGTGCAGCAGCAGTCTGTACAGGGCTCTCCTGTTCACCTCCCTAAACGAAACAAAGTTAAAATTTCGGAGGCGGCTCAGGTTGTGGGGCACAGGCTCCCGCGGGAAGTACGGGACCTTGGGGCCAATGTGAAATTCCGTCCGGGCTGGGGTGAGCTCGGACGGGATCCCACCGCACACCTGAGCGTCCTCCAACTGGTGTACTACGTCGGGTCCGAGCACCGCCGTTTTAAGGCGTCGGATGGCGGTGGCCACGTACTGGACGTCTACCGCTGCCCTGCTGGCTATGTCTTGCGGCAGCGTCCAGCCCAGGCCCCCGGCACCCAGCACGTCCCCGACCCTGGTCACCCTCGCCGCCGCGGCCCTCCCCTCCGAAAGCCACTCGAACCCGCGAGTACGGAGGTGCGGATTCCTGAGCAACGGCTCCCTGACGACAGCCGCTACTCCAGCCGGAGGGTAGGCGTGACGCGATTCGACCATGTTCCAGACAGTGATCAGGTCCTGGTAAAAGACAGGCAGCGTCTTGAGGGCGACCTCCACGCTCCTGGTTATATTGGTCAGCCAGGGCTTTCCTGATTGGCCCAGGTTAACAACCCCAATCAAGGATCTCATAGTCAATGGGATCCAACTGGTTCCAATCACAACACTACGTTAATGTCAATAAATTATCTTCACCATCTCTCTGTCTGTATCTTCAGAACGACTGGGTCAGGTTATTTGAAAAGTGGCTAAAAGAATGGAAATTTCAAAACATATCGAAGGGCTTTTGCCCGAAACGTCGATTTCCCTGCTCCTCGGATGCTGCCTGACCTGCTGTGCTTTTCCAGCACCACTCTGATCTAATCTCTGGTTTCCAGCATCTGCAGTCCTCACTTATATCAATTAATATAAGTTATATCAATTAATCTGTCAATCAAATATGTATTTTACAAAAACACACAATGTTCAAGTGAGTGTCTTTGCATGTTATTATTATGCTCTTATTTGATGTCTCAAAATGTTTTACACTCAGTGAAATACATCCAGTGATTTTTTAAAAATTTAGTCATTGAATTTGTGTTTCATTGGCTAGGCCAGCATAATTGCCCTTGAGAATTTGATGGTGAGCTGTCTTAGTCATTGACACACAGAGGTCTACAGCACGGAAAAATGTCTTTGGCCCATCAGATCTGCAGGTCAAAAACAACTGTCTGACTATTCTAATCCCATTTTCCAACATTTGGTCCATGCCTTGTATGTCTTAGCATCTTGAAACACTGAAGTTCATGTGGTTACACCCAGAGGGCATTTCAGGATTTTGACCCAGTGATACTGAAGGAAAGACAATATGTTCCCAAGTAATGATGATGAGTGACTTGGAGGGGAACTGACGGTAGTGGTGTTTTCATATATCTGCTACCCTTGTCCTTCTAGATGGTAGAAGACATAAGTTCAGAAGGTACAGTCTAAAAAGCTTTGTGAGTTGTTGCTGTGCATCATGTAAATAGTACACACTCTGCTACGATGTGCCTTGTGAATGTTGATTGTGGTGGTAGGGTTATGCCTGAAACGTCGATTCTCCTGCTCCTTTGATGCTGCCTGACCTGCTGCGCTTTTCCAGCAACACATTTTTAAGCTCTGATCTCCAGCATCTGCAGTCCTCACTTTCTCCTGTGGTGGCAGGGTGCCAATCGAATGGTTGCTTTGTCCTAGATGGAGCTGAGCTTCTGCAGTGTTGTTGGATACTACCCTGAGGAACTCTTGCAGTGATATTCTGTGACTGAGATAATTGAATATCATATTATTTCCACATACTAGGACCAATATCTAAACCAATATTCCTGATGAAGTGCTTATGCCCGAAACGTCGATTCTCCTGTTTCCTCGGATGCTGCCTGACCTGCTGTGCTTTTCCAGCACCACACTTTTGACTCTGATCTCCAGCACCTGCTGTCCTCACTTTTTCCAATATGAAAACAGTCAGGTCCCACAAATAGCAAAAGCATAGTGACATTATTATTTAGGTTTATTTTAGTGATGATTGGTTGAAGGATAAATATTTGACATTTTGGTTGTCTTGTTTCTTTTTATCCTTTGTTGATGGATTCAAAAATTTGGCAAATGCGTGGTTGTATAGAAGGTGGAAAACTACTCCCAAATATGCCAATCACAATCAGTTTAACCTCCTATTCTGCAAACCTTGCAAATGGTATTGTATAACTATTTCAGCTGAAGATGTCATCACATATAATATAAACACAGCCGGTATGAACTGCAGTAATTATACATGCTGGCAGCCTAATTTATTGCTCATTAAGCAGTTTAAAGCAATTACTGTTAATGTGCCCTCATTTTGCCTTTGAAAAAAATTAACATTTGTAAGTGCATTAAATCAGACGGTTAAGTAGAGGTGATTAACCCACATTTGCTGCCCAAAACGCCTTAGCAGCCATGTGGCTAGTTTAGAGTTTTCATGGAAATTAAGGAATTATGGAGCACAATCCCCAAATCACAAGTAAACATCTCAGTCATCCATAATTAAAATGAAAAGACTTACTTGGTCATAGCAAAGCAGTAAGGTGTGCTTAGGTGTCAACATGGCTCAATGGTAGCAATCATGCATCTGATTCAGACTTGGCGGGTACTTCAGATTTTCAAGGACATGTTAAACACAAGCCTTCTCTGATGGATGTAAAGGATGTCACAATGTTATGCTGAAGAAGTGTAATCTCCTCAGTGTCCTACCTAATATGTATCCTTGAATCAACACTAAACATCACTAAAATAAATTATTTGATCACTAATCTCATTGCTATTTGTGGGGATCTTGCTATGTCTAAGCTGACGGTTTTATTTCTCATATTATAGCAGTGGCACTGTTTCAATTGTATTTCATGCGTTGCAAAATGCTTTTCAACAATAATTTGCATTTATATAGTACCTTAAATAAAGTACACCATGAAGCAACAAAACGTATTGTATTTTTTTCCTTTCTAGTTGTCAGGGTAGATTGTACTGTTTGCATAGGCTCAAACACTGCTGTAAAAACATATAAATCATGAAATCCTGCTCGGGTTTTGTTGCAGATAGTTTTCTGCATTGTTACTGATCTCTCTCAGCTTCACCTTCTTCAAGATTATTCCTTAGAATGCTGATAAAAATATGATTGGAACAGGCATTTGTGAAAAATTTAAGGTGCTTCTTATCACAGAGTTATAAAGCAAGAAGATTTGGCTTATTATTCCTGTGCCAATCCTTTTAAGGACTTGTACAACTACACCTGTTCCTATGCCTTTTCACCCTTTTCACAGCCATGAAAATATTTCCTTTTTAAGTAAAGATATAATCTCCTTTTGAAAGTTACTATTAAAGCAGGTTCCACCAGTTTTTCAGGCAAAGTATTCCAGTTCATAACTCATAGCAATTAATCAGTCAATTAATCTTCAAAAGAAGAAGACATGAGACTGGAGCTTCGGGAGCTGAGGGGTGACCTTATGGAGGTTTATAAAATCACGAGGGGCATGGATAGGGTAAACAGACAAGGTCTTTTCCCTGGGGTGAAGGAGGCCAGAATTAGAGGGCATAGGTTTAGGGTGAGAGGGGAAAGATATATAAGGGACTCAGGGGCAGCTTTTTCACTCAGAGGGTGGTACGTGTATGGAATGAGCTGCCAGAGGAAGTGGTGGAGGCTGGTATAATTACAGCATTTAAAAGGCATCTGGATAGGCATATGAATAGGAAGGTTTTAGAGGGTTATGGGCCAAGTGCTGGCAAATGGGACTAGATTACATTAGAATATATGGTTGGCATGGACAAGTTGGACTGAAGGGTCTGTTTCTGTGAGTCATATTCTCTATGATTCTCTGACTCTATAAGGAAAGCCCCAGTGATCCATGTCCTCTACCCGGTGCATGGGAGCACTTAATCCAGCAGAAGATCAGTGATTGAGAAACTTGCCACCTTCCCACCTTTCCACCTGATTAGGTCCATGGTGGGAAGATGCATGGACGGTTTTCTTATCCCGCCAACAACTTAGCCTCTAAATATTAACTCAGCCGCAGTAAATGGGGAGAAGGGGGTCAGCTTGATGTGTGGGGTTGCTCCAGATCTCCCAAAGGCAGTGCCTCACTCCATGGCTTGGTTGGGATACCCAGCATCCGGGCTAGGAGGGCCTACTGATAGCCAGACCCACTGCCCTTCCTGCCATTACTTCTCTGGTGGTGCTGACTTCTGATTGCCTGGCAGTTTTTGATGGTTGAGTCTTCTGCCCTGGGGTTCTTAATTCTGCGAAAGGTCTGAGACTGTCCAATTAAGTGTCTGAGTGGCTATTATTTCACTGGGCCTTCTGTAAGAAGAGCAACACAAAAATCATGCCATCTCCCCAGGCAGTGGTTTAGGGTGAGAGGGGAAAGATATAAAAGAGACCTAAGGGGCAACTTTTTCACTCAGAGGGTGGTTACGCGTATGGAGTGAGCTGCCAGAGGATGTGGTGGAGACTGGTACAATTGCAATATTTAAAAGGCATCTGGATGGGTATATGAATAGGATGGGTTTGGAGGGATATGGGCCGGGTGCTGACAGGTGGGACTAGATTGGGTTGGGATATTTGGTCAGCAAGGATGGGTTGGATCAAAGGGTCTGTTTCTGTGCTGTACATCTCTATTACTATGACTATGACTATATACTGTATCCCAAATGTTATTTTGTCTACCTAATTTGTATTTGAATAAATTAGTACCAACTAGGGTGGGCTACCTGGAAAAGTTAATTTAATTCAGTGTTATTAATTAAAGTAACTTAATTTAAGTAAATTATGGGCAAAGTTTCCATAGTCCCAGAGGACAATAGGACTGCTCTCTCATGAGCGAGAGAAAGAGAGAAATAATTGGTGGTGGTTTAACCTGAGGGTCTCCAGGTCTCAGAGAAGTAGGGACCTTCATGATCATCTCAATTTACCAAGCTTAACAGGTTGCTGCAGTGTAGAAAGGTATTACAACACGAAGATAAGTTATTGCAATATGACTTCCAGTTGAAGTTCATGATGTTTTTGGTGTAAGAAAATAACTTCACTTATTTACTCATATCCTACACTGTTCAGCATTTTATGTTATGTGCTTCCAAGAATTATTGGATTAAGTGGTGCAGGGGATTTCTGATTCTGTTACATGATTGGAATGAATGTATGGTTACTCAAAGTGCAGAAGAAAAAAATAAATTAACTGGAAAAGAAAACAACTAAAAAGTTATTTGGCAAATGCTTATATCTAACAATTAAACACTTTTTCATATTTATAACTGTTATCTTATTATAAATGTTTTAAAGAGAAAGCTAAACTTACATAATTTCACATTTGAAATGTGAATGTAATTCATACTGATAACTGACTTTTGTGGTGGTGTGTAGTACCTGCGCATTATTAGCTGAACATTCGCTGACCTTTGCTGAGAGTAAGCACCTTGTAGCAACTACACGCCAACGTTCTCGCTTCTGTTGCTTTTGTTATTCTTTGACAGAAAACTTTAAGAGGAACTAGAAACAAAAACAACTAGTTAACCTCACAATTTGAATATTTATTAAGACAGAAGAATTAAGAGCAAAGGAGAGCTAAGAGCTTTTACATGTCCTTGAATTAATTCTGTACCATCCATCACAGCACCCTTTAATGAGTTACTGAATTGTTTATCACAGACCCCTTTAGTGAGCTACTCAGTGTCCCACTACGTTGTCCATGAAGGGGCTACTAGACTGTCCATGACTGTGCTGTGTAATGAGCTTTCGCACTGGCCATTACAGTACCTTTTATTGAGTAATTAGACTGTTCATTACAGCACCCTTTAAGGGATTATTGCATTGTCCATTACAGCAGCCTTCCTTGAGTTACTGAACTGTCTATTATAGCACCTTAATGAGTTACTGGCATATCCATGATAATGTCATTTAAGAAATTACTGAGTTGTCCAGTACAATACATTATTAGCACATGTATGACATATTGACAAAATGCTTTGGAGAGCAAAGAATTACAAATCTGAACACGTAAAACATTATCTTAAATACTGTATCCCTAAAGTGACATAAAAACTGTATATAAACACTAGGCTCTCTGAAGCTGATTATGAAGCATCCCACACCAATGCTTTAAAATGATAAGATACATGTTGCATACACAAAATTCTTAGAATCACCTAAACCTGGGAGGCTCTAAACATTATGGGAACAGAATCTCAGTAAACTGCGTTACGACTGAAATGTGCTTTAAAATGATTTTCCGAATTCAGGTTATGTAACGAAAAATTATAATTATTCCTGACAGAATGGAATAGTTCTAATAATAATATAACTCTATTCTGATTTTCAGCTCATGAGCCTGCAATAATGTAGCTTTGATGTGAAGTAGTTTGACAAGTGAACCTGCAGGGGTTTCCAGGAATACAGTTCGCAGTCATTTCTGAATTAGCTGTCAATTGTTAGTCTCATTACTGACTATTAAACATTAGTCATGCAGATAACAGAGCAAAAAGTTAGAGAACAATGCACACAATGGCCGATTTGTTAGCAAGGCCTGGAGAGACTCACATCTACAATGTCTTGCTCCATTTGGGTGCGTGTGTCCGTGTAGTATTGTGTCTGTAATCACGATCAATAAATATCTATAACAGTTCCCTAGCAAGTAAATTATTTTAGAATTTGTGGCTAAGCACAGTTCCAAAGAAGTCTAATGTTAGGTGCAGTCAAACTGCTACTTAGGTTGCTCAGATCATTATCTGTGATGAAACCTCATAATATATTATCATTAGTTGGGAACTTGGGTTCTAAAATAGTATTAAAATGGATTTTGGTTTTCAGGCCTAAAATTTTCCTTTAAAGGATCATAAAGTCATTTGAACAGTGATATCTAAAGCATTTCCAAGAAAGCCTGTGATTTTGGATAAATGACCAACAATCTAGCCAGGGAAATAATTGTTTGCTCACTTGAGTTTTACAATCTAGAAAGAGAGAAATGATGGAGGTAGAAAAAGGTGCATTGAGAGAGAAAAGGTCCATGAAAACAGAAGTGCTATCAATACCAAACAATTATGGCTGTGGAGAAGACCTGAGCACTTTGAAGAAATCTCTACAAGCCAAAGGTTGGATGTATCAGAGGAAGACATCCTACAAGCTCTGAAAGACATGAGTTTAAGGGATCCATGATAAACATAATAGTGAGCTGGGTTATCCATGCATTTTAATGTTTTAGAGGAAGGCAGTAATTGAAGAAAATAGTATTGGGTCAATATTCAGCAACATATCATAGCTGTTACGGCTGAGCAAGAGGCTTTAGTATGGAGTTAGGAGTGGCTTTCACTGAGGTTTGAGCTTGTGTAAGGTTACTGTTGGAGTAAAAGAGTGGAATTCTTTTTCTGATGATGGTAATTTCCAAACACTTAGAGCTGGAGGCATGTCCTAAGTTGCTTAGAAGAAAACTCTGGAGAGGAAAGGCTCATATTCGTTTTGAGTTGGTTCCAAATAGTTCTCATATGGTGTAATATAGGTTAAGTTTATCTTTTGTGGAAAAGCTTGTTTATGTGCTTTTTGTTATAAGTACATAGGGAGCCTCTGAGTATGTTCACTGGAGGAAATACAAAAATAAAACATATGGTCTGTCATCCAGGTTCTACTCTAGGATCTGACTTGTCCAGTATTATCATCAGCTTGCATCACAACATATTATACATGATGTAGAGGTGCTGGTGTTGCACTGGGTTGGACAAGGTCAGAAGTCACACAACACCAGGTTATAGCCCAACAGATTTACTTAAAATCACAAGCTTTTGACACCTCCTTCAGGTAACCTGACAACAGAGCTATGCTCTGAAAGTATGTGATTTCAAATTAACCTATTGAGCTACAACCCAGTATCATGTAACTTCTGGACATATTATAGTCTTCACTTGAAATAGTTTAGGAACTATATAATTCAGGTTGACCAAGCTGCCACTTTACTAGTCTAATTTTATTTGTCCAAAGGAAGAAACAAAGGTATTTCTGATGAAAGGTCAGTGACTGAAATATTAACGCTGTTTTTCTTCACAGATACTTCTGCCTGCTGAGTGTTGCCAGATTTTGCTTTCGCAGAAACTTCCTTCTTTTCTGTCTCTCAACCAGAACAACAGTGTGTTTTTATATTGAATGAAGTGGTATCCTAGTGGCACTGGCATTTGTTGTATGAAAGCACTGTTGGATTTACAAGGTCAATAACTGAGTAGATATGCTGGTTTTGTGGTCAAATGCCTGAGCCAATTGATACATTGGCATTTTGTGTGGGATAAACTGCACAAGTCCTGCAGCAAAAGACTTTTGTATCACATTTTTTCAGAACTTCACAACATCTCAAAGCACTTTGGAGAAAATTCAATACCTTTGAAGTAGGGCTGCTGTTGTAATTTTGAAATATAGCAGTCAAATTGTACATAGGAAATTTCCACTACCAGCAATGAAACACTGATGCAAAATATTGCCAATTCTGTAAATTTGAAATAAAACCAGAAAATGCAGGAAATACACTGTGCAACTGTGGTAATGAAACAGAGTTAACGTTCAGGTCAATGACTTTTGACACAAAATGTTAACACTGTTTCTCTCTCCACAGATGGAGTACTTCCAGCATTTTCTGAATTATTAGCAATGTAATATATTACCAGCAAATCTGTTTTAATGACATTGTCAGAAAGATAAATACTCCAGAACACAAGGGAGAATTATCTTTCTATTTTTCTAGAACAGTGTGATGGGATGTTTTACATACATTTAAGGCGGAGGACAGGGCCTCAGTTTCGCATGTTATCCAAAGACAGCATCTCTGACAGTGCAGCACTCCTTCAGTATTGCAATTAAGAGTCAACTCAGGTATTACGTTCAAGTCCCTGAATGTGATTTGAACTCACAATTTTCTAACTTAGACTGTTAATAATGAAACAGAACTGCCATAACAAAGAAAGTTTGGAAGAATTGAAATTCCTAAGCTTTCAAATACTTAAGTCCTTAAAGATCTGAGTGCTGCTTGAAAACCATTACAAAGGTCACAAGAATTTTGGGTTTATATGTAAAATTATTATTAAAAGAATAAAGACGTAATGTTGAATTTATATAGTTATATACTTTACGTACTGAAGTATTGAGTTTTTCGTTTTAATAATGGGATGGTCATTTAAGACAGAGGTGAGGAAGAATTTACTTTCTCAAAGGCTAGTGGATTTCTTTACTACAGATGGCTGCAGAGTCGGGATTATTAAGTATATTCAAGGCTGAGATAAGAAAGGACAATAAAGCACAAGAGAATTTCGTAATGAGCACCTATAGTTATGAGGAAACGGTTCACTTCAATGAAGTCAATTTTAATGTGCCAATCCATTATCACCCTGTACCTGTTTCTAAGTGCAGTGGTAATCATGGGGATTACCCCATGCTCGGCTCACATGTGCAAGGTACCTGGTTCAAATCCAGTCAGAAACATTATCAAAGCCTGCTCACTTAAGCATGAGAAAAGAATTGCCACCCTAACATGTGTACCATACAAACAGTAACGGTGAGAGTTACTGTTGCTGGATTCTCTATAACCATGAAGAGCCAGTTTAAAAGTATTCTCTCATTTGCTACCCTGAGCGAATCTGATCCATGCATTTGATGCATGGGATCTAAAGGAAAGAGAGAATCATTCTGACTGCTTGCTACACTTTCATGGACATGTGCATACCTTAGTGAACAAGATAAGCGATGCTTTCAAGAGATAAGCAAGGTGTTTTCAAGCCTCCTGTGATTTATGGACATCATAGTTCGAGAATCAAGTTTTAATTTAACCCAACTGCAATGTTAGTATAAGATGTTAAAAATAGGGATGTTAAAAATTGTACGATTTCCTTAGAACAACTCTATATATTAATTAAACAGAATAATCTAACTGGATGGAAGACAAAAAAATCATTAGAATTTGCAAGCCTTGTGTCATTTCATTGGTGCATTTGAAAGCGTCCCAATTAATCTAGTGAGTTGATTTTTGAAGTAAAATGCTTTTTTCCCATATCCTCTGAAACACAGAAGCATTTACATTAAAGACATAGAAATGTTGTCAGTGCTGGAATGTAGGAAATATAGCTGTGAATTTCAAACAGGTGTGGTCCCACCAATGTCCTGTACAAATGCAACAACCTTGCACTTCCCTGCTCCTGTACTCAAATCCACTCATTATGAAGGTAAACATACTAGCGAGCTTTGAGAAGATGTGTAGCTCAGGTTGACGTTCTGGACGTAGATTTGCTTGCTGAGCTGGAAGATTAGATTAGATTAGATTAGATTACAGTGTGGAAACAGGCCCTTCGGCCCAACAAGTCCACACCGACTCGCTGAAGCGAAACCCACCCCTACCCCTACATTTACCCCTTACCTAACACTACAGGCAATTTAGTATGGCCAATTCACCTGACCCTGCACATCTTTGGATGGTGGGAGGAAACCGGAGCACCCGGAGGAAACCCACACAGACACGGGGAGAACGTGCAAACTCCACACAGTCAGTCGCCTGAGGCGGGAATTGAACCCGGGTCTCAGGCGCTGTGAGGCAGCAGTGCTAACCACTGTGCCACCGTGCCACCGTGCCGCCCACCGTGCCGTTCATTTTCAGAGGTTTTGTCACCATTCTAGGTAACATCTTCAATGAGCCTCTGGACAAAGCCTATAGTAAATTAGATTAGATTACTTACAGTATGGAAACAGGCCCTTCGGCCCAACAAGTCCACACCGACCCTCCGAAGAGCAACCCATCCCCCCACATTTACCCCTTCACCTAACTTTACGGGCAATTTACCATGGCTAATTCACCTAAACTGCACATTTTTGGATTGTGGGAGGAAACCGGAGCACCCGGAGGAAACCCACGCAGACTCGGGGAGAATGTGCAAACAGACAGTTGCCTGAGGCGGGAATTGAACCCGGATCTCTGGTGCTGTAAGGCAGCAATGCTAAACCCTGTGCCACTATGCCACCCACTAGTGCCACTGTGCCACCCACAAATAGTACATACTATTTGCCTTCTTTACCACCTGCTGCACCTGCATGCCTACCTTCAGCGACTGATATGCAAGGGCACCCAGGCCTTGTTGCACTTCCCCATTTCCCAAACTATCGCTATTCAGATAATAATCCGTCTTTTGTTTTTGATACTAAGATGGATAATGTCATATTCATCCACATTATGCTTCATCTGCCATGCATTTGCCACTCAATCACATTGTCCAAATCACACTGAAGCATTTCTGCACCTTCCTCACAATTCATCCTCATGCCCAGATTTGTATCATGTATAAACTTGAGACATTACATTTAGTTCCCTCATCTAAATCATTAATATATATTGTGAATAACTGGAGTGCAAGTCTTGGTTGCCACTCAGAAAATGACTCATGTATTCCTGTTCCTTTTTTCCAATCTGACAACCAGTCATCAATCCATGTCAGAGCACTACCTCCAATCCCACACTCATATCTTATGGGTAGTGGAGCCAGATGACAATTCAAAATGCGTTAGCACTTGCAACAAGGCAATGCTCCCTTAGTACTGTATGAAATGTCAGCCACAGTTATGGTTTCAAATTTCTAGAGGAGGCTCAAACTCACATCTGAATGACTCAGGTACACATATGCAGCCAGTGAATAAAACTTCTGGTTTATCATTTACTGTGTTGGACCTGTGGCAACTGTGACACAGACTTCATGCAATGCATGTGTGATGTCTCATCATGTGCAATTTCTCAAACTCATTTTTATTCAGCTCATTCATTTGTAAATATATGTCATTGGGGGAATGGGGTGAATTTAATTTGTGATTGCTTTCCACACCTTAAGCCTGAGACAGGAAGGCATTGTTTGATTTACACCTTTCCCTTTTCACTCCTGTCCCTTCCTGAGGTAGGCTGTGGGGTGTTCCCCAAACTCTGCTTTTCAGATCCGAACACTTGAAATAAACCCACAGCAAAATCCTTTAAGGTTAAATCAAAGATAGGGTTTATTAGTAATACATTAAATGTATGAGATAATTGCATCACTCCTCCATCCACACACAAGCACTTAGGAAATTAAAGAAGATAGTACTGGAAGTAGGTTATAAATGGTAAGTTTTGGTAAATTATGAGGTATTAAAACTCTGTTCATGTGACTTAAAGCTTTCTGGACATTGTGTCCAATTATAATTTCCTTGGTGAGCTGGGCCAAGTTGTTTTCTTTCTTGTGTAGACAAATTTGGCTATTTTTCTGTCATCAACTTGAATACAAAGATATGGCTTCAAAGATAGGCTGCTAACTCAGCCTGTAGTCCTACTCTCTCTCTCAGACAGCATAAATAACAAAGACTAGGAATCACAGAACTCAAAAGTCTGACTTCAGTCATGTGACAAAGTGTTTCTGTGCTGATGAACCACCTCAGAGGGTGATTTGGAAGATTACTAAGTTACCAATACAGCTTTACCTCCATCATAAGAGTTTCCATTTAAGACGAGGATGTAAATGTAAAAGTATTATGCCCATTTTTATATAATGGAGTTTGATGCTTTCCTTGATGGAGTGTCTCCATATAGCTGCTTTCGCTGGAATGTCTATACAATGCAGAGGGTTCAGAAACTCCTGCAATTACAATCATGTGATCAGCCTCAGCCAGGTTACGAGTCCAACAAGGTTGCCCACTTTTCAGAACCAGGAGACAGTGGGGACTGCAGAAGCTGGAGAGTCAGAATTGATAAAGTGTGGTAGTGGAAAATGGACAGCAGGTCAGGCAGCATCTGAGGAGCAGGAGAGTCAACGTTTTGGGCAAGATCTCCTCCCACCTCCCCTCCTGTAAAATTGCAACCTCCAACTCCCAATTCCTCCAGCATATCTGCTCTCAGGATGAGCACTTTTATTCCAGGACATCCGCCTACTTCAAGGACTGTAATTTTCCCTCCCAGTCATCAACGGTGCCTCCATTTCCCACACTTCTGTCCTTGAACACCAACCCCCGTGACCTCAACAAAGATAGAAACTCTGTTCCTCACATTCAAACCCACATATCTCCAAATCCAGCGCATCATCCTCCTTTACTTTCGCCATCTACAGTCAGACCTCACCATCAAACATATATTTCCCTCCCCACCCCTATCTGCATTCCATTTCAACTATTGCCTCTGCGACTCCCTCATTAGGTCCACCCTGCCCACTGACACCCTCTCCCCTCCTGGTACCTTCCCTTGCCACCACATGAGGTGCAACCAGTGACCACACCGTCTCAAAGCCCTAAAGGATCACTTCAAATCCAGCAGAGATTTACTTGTACATCCTCCAACCTCATCGCTCTTAATGTGGTCTCCTCTACATCAGAGAGACCAAATGCTAACTTGCAAGGAACATCTCTGGTCCATATGCACTAACCAACCCCACCTTCCTGTGGCTGTCCACTTCAACCCCCATCCCACTCTCCTAAGGACAGAGCTATTCTGAGCCTCCTCACTGCCTACACAAGGCTACCTGCAAACCAGAGAAGGAACACCTCAGGAGCCTACAACCACATGGCATGAACATCGAATTCACCAGTTTCCAAATCTCCCCTCGCCCAACCCATCCTATATCCAACCCTCTGACTCAGATCTGCCCTCTTGACCTGACCTACCTGTCCATCTTCCTTCCTACCTATCCACTCCGCTGACCTATCACTATCACCTACTTTCGCCCACCTATTGCCTACCTTTCCCCTAGCCCCACCCCCTTTTTTCACAATTTATTTCCCAATCCCCTTCCCCCTCCCCAGTCCTGAAGAAGGGTCCTGCATGAAACGTTATCCATCTTGCTCCTTGGATGCTGCCTGACCTGCTGTACCTTTTCCAGTTCAATTCTTTATCAATTCCGCCCACTTTTCAGTGAAACAGCATTCTAAACACAAAAATAAGGAAGAGAATGCAGTTTTCTTTGGGAATTCCCTCTATGCATTCTGGCTATGACAACATAGGTAGGCAAAATCACTTAGTTCACTGATATCTGGTATATCAACAGAATACACAACAGGTGCATTATCTAGGGCTTGGATGGGAAGTGGTGGAAACTAATTTCCTAAATTCCCTGTGAATTCCTATAGCATATACCTTGGGTCGGGTTGGGGTGAGAGCTCTGTTTGCTCAGTTTGCTGGACTGCTGGTTTGTAATGCAAAATAACATCAACAGTGTGAGATCAATCCTGCACCAGCTGAGGTCCTTATGGAGGACTCTCATTTCAACCTTTCCCCTCCCTGAGGCATGCTGACCCTTTCCCTAACGAGGGAGTGGGATTGTGGTGACTTTACTGCAACTCTTGAATCACTTGACAACCCTGCCTTCATAATATGGGTATGTGCAGACAAGTAAGCACAATCCTAAAATGAAAGTCAGGCTGTGCTAAAGCAATGCCAGACACCAGTTCTCCATACACTAGTGTAAGTGTGGAACCCTCTAGCCCCAGAAGATGTTTGAACTTAGAAAGTGTCAAAACTGAGGTTGATTGATTTTTGTTTTAGGGGGCAGATGAGGTTATAATACAGACAAGCAGGATCTAATTGAATGGCAGCACTGGCTCTGGGGTGAGGGTTAAATGGCCTCGTCTTTGTCCCCTGTCCCTTTGATAAAACTAAAATACTGTAACTGCTGGGAATCTGATGTATAAGCAGAAAATGCTGGAGAAACCCATCGGGTCTGGCAGCATCTGTGGAGGGAGTAACAGAGTTAACATTTCCAGTTCAGTGACTCTGCTTCTGAACATCTTCTTGGGGTTGGGAGGCAGACAGAACAATACTTTATATTTAATTTTCTTTGTGATTAATTTCTTGTGCACGAGTTGTATTAGATAAAGTGTGGAGTGGAAAACAAAATATGAACTCTCCACACATCAGAACTGCCAAATCAGTGAAACGAACCACTGGACACGTGAGAGACAGATATTTGGAGAAAATTACAAGGAGGAGCGATTTTTTGACATTATTATTCTTTAAGTGGTCAATAATCTGGCTGTTGAGGATGGCATGTAATCTTTATTTGGGGTAATGAGCAGAGAAACATTCACTGATTAGACTAATCCTGGAAAATCTTTATCAGATGAACCATGTATCAGGATCGTCTCTAAATCACTTACAGCAAAAGGTTGAATTAAAAACACCAGCTTGAGTTTAAATTAAGTTTCCCTCTCGTTATTATGAAAATGTTAAAGCTTTTGCAGGATAGTATTTTTGGTATATTTTTGGCGTTATGAATTGGATCTTTTTTGAGGGGGTGGTCATATTTAATCGGATTTCAAGATCTTTCTGTCTTGCAAAATTAACCTGAGACATAAATTGCTGGAATTAAGCTGATTCTTTTTTTTGTAACATCAAAATGTTTGCATTGGTTCTCTCTGACCATTTTATGGTCTTTTGAGATCCGGGGTGAAAGTGTGCACTCAATTGTCTTTTCAGCTTCTTTACAAATCGGCGTTTTAATAACAGCGTCTGTTTCTCGCCTGTTCGTGCTGAGCTGAAGGAAAAAGGGATGCGGGAGAGTTGAGATGAAAGGAAACTGGTTACTGAGGTTGACATCATAAGCAGACGGAGTTTGTGAATGACTAGCCCCGGTGGAAATGAACAACTGGAGTACTGTACAAGCGCACTTGTTGAACATTTTGCCCAATTATAGCTCAAGCCATTATTATCTTGTAGCAAACCAACGTCAGAACTGAACCCTGACTTTCTTACTCCGCTTTACCGTTAAGATATCGAAATCTCTTTTATAGTTAAATTGCAAATACATATCGGAGCTACCCAATTTTGTTTTTGTTTTGGTGGATGTATGGACAAACAAAAGTATAATTAGAACTGGTATAATTATAATTAGTATAATTCATACCTTCAAACTGTTTGAATGGGCAGGAACAATTTGATCAGGTTAGATTTGCCCTGAAGGAATTGATGGACGGAGTGTAATCATTGTTAAAAAAAACCCCACAAATACGCTTGGACATTCAACGGACAATTATCCCAAATGAAAATGATTATTTCGTTAATCCCGAAGAACAGCTTGTAAAGAGAGAATTGGGTCTTTTCTTTTTAATAACGGAAGGTCGATGCGCGCTCCCCTTATGGGAATCGTTATCTGAGGGACTTTCTCTTTAATCTGACTGTTTAGCAGCAAATCAAAGGAGATCCGCTCGCAAAAGTTCGGATAAACCGTTTGTAAGCCACCCGCCTGGTCAGCTGAAGGACTCAGACTGTCAGAGGTGGAGCACCAGGCTGTAGTGGTGGGTGAAACAGCGCTCCCCCTCTTTGTGATCAGCAGAAGACACATTCATTTGGGCACCAGGAGGGTATACTGCACCCTAGCCTTCTCCATCAAGTGCGGTTAGCGCCGATATTTTTCTTCCGCCCATCAAAGGACAAACAAAAAGCTCTTTACAGATTCTCGTTAGACTTACTGAGTATCTGGCAATTTCTGAGTTGATTTCATTCTGCCTTTGAGTCTCCGTATCTTAATTCGCTCCCGTGCCACTAAAACAGAAGCGATTCGCAACTATGTACAGGACAGTGCAAAGCGAGCAAATTCCTGGGAACTTCTAAAGATGTTCAATTCTGACGGCTATCAGTCCTATTGTATCGAATCTGACCGTAACTTTGCATTGTCTCAATTACATTCGAACATTTCCTTCTCTATAACCTCCTGATGGAAGGTCATCAATCCGAAGCATTGACTACTCAAGCATTGACCACTCTCTCTCTATAGATGCTGCACGACCCGCTGAGCTGAGTTCTGATCCCTGAATTCCAGCAACTACAGTATTTGTTTTCAACAAAACCAAACTCTGCTTTCTGTCCCCAAATGCAGCCGAGGGTCTCCAGCAATCTTTGTTTCTGTTTAAAGTTTTCTCATCCGGTGCTCTCATGAAAGTCATTTACCTTTTTGCAAATATTTCGGGAGGCATCATTGGAACCCCGTTTCCGGCTGTGTTTAAATAGTAAAGTCCTCTCCTTTAGACATTCTGTTTCGTGGAATGTCAAAGTGAAAGGGAAATCTTTGGGAAGTAACTGCCTCTGAAGGCTGCCGTTCGGTCTGGAGTTTTGTGAACGAGACAGAATGAGATGAAATTTCCCAGTTCCCGACTGACCTGAGTTGAGAACACGCGGTATAATCTCCAATGTATCTGCGTAAAGATTATTTGAAACATTTGAAGTTGCTATAAAAGCTGAAATAAGAAGTAAAAAATATAATTGCTTGGGGGAAGGGGGTGTTAAAGGAATGTTCTCTTCACACCCGCATTCCACCCCCACCAATAACCTGGAACAGGTCTGTAAGGGGGCTGTTGAATGTTGTTTATATTGTCCTTTCAGATGGAAATAGCTACTTTATCCTAATGACCGTTATTCCGAACTATGCAAACGGAAATGTTCCCATTTATCGGCGTTAAATCTCCGTTACAGATCGACAAAAGAGGCAATGGGGCGTGAGGGTTGAAAGTGGGTTAGTTCGAGAGTGAATTCTCTAGATAACTGGGTCCGCTCTCCGTCTCTTTGGTCTACACAGCGGAACAAGGACGGGAAAAATACTTATATCTCATTGATGGTGATTTGGTGATTAACCCCGGGGGTTCAATGATCCTGCAACATACCATCCCGCTAAAGATTTCAATCATACCAGATCCTGAAATTAAAAAAAAAGATGTTTTGTTGGCAGAGTTTTTGCCCCACCTTCTCCAGCTCCCCCCCCCCCCCTTTCACCAGGTTCCCCGCTCAAAGCACTTGTCAGGGGAAGCAGATAATGCAGCGGTTCTGAGGAAGGGTCACTGGAGCCGGAACGTTAACTCTCATTTCTCTGCACAGACGCTGCCAGGCCTGCTGAGTTTTCACAGCAACTTGTGTTTGTGTTTGTGTTTGAAAGTGAAGAATGCCGCTAGTGTAAATACACAATGATATCCATCTCACTGTTCCTTTCCAGGCTTGGTCATTTTTTTAAAAAATAAATATTTTTATTGAAAATCTTTAAAAAAAAAATCTTTTACAAACCATTTATATATAAAGGAAAAAAACCCATCAACACAAAACAAAACAGTACAAAGAACAAGGCCATAACATAGTACCATTGTTACTAAACAACCCACTATTCTGCCAAAACAAACCTACGGCCATTTAAACGAATTTGGTTCGACCAGAGGCAGTAAACCACAATGTTTGTAAAAAGTCCAAATATCCCGTTTCCTATACACCACTTCATTTTAGAATTCGAAATCGAGTTTATTTAAAATGCGAAACAAAAGCCTCTGATTTAATAAGGATTGAATTCGTTCGAACGGAATTTCTGATGTAAAAACTGAGTTGGATCAACCGCTCATGATGAGGTCAATTACAAAGGGTGATGTAAATATTCCTCCTGGATCCTGGTGCCCGGTAGGAATTCAAATATTTAAAACACATAGTCTCACCAAATTGAATTTACTCCCTGCTCCTCACTTTCTTTCATCGAAAAATTAAGCAAAACAGTTCATTAAAATAAAACGGAGAAGCAAGCTAATAAAACAAGAAACATAATTAGGGCCAATTACAAAAACACACAGGCGGGGGCAAAAGGCACAGGACTAAAGTTCTACAATTGTACTGAAGTTCCCAAGAATGGAACACGCTGCATGGAGACAAGTTACATTTTATTGAAATGTTTGGAAAGTGTAACATGCATTGCTACATTCGTTTTACGAATAAAGTAGTTAAAATATAAGTAACATTTATGTGAAAACCTGATATGTTTTGCTCACCCCTCCCTGCCAGGCTGTAAGTCTAGCATAAAATGGTTATTGTGAATGTCGCCAGCTTGATATTCCATTTAAAATGTTATTTAACAAATATGATGCATAAAGGCTACTTTTGACTTTAAAAAGTGCGAATATTGCCTGCATTTAGTTAAGGAAAGATGTTGTTAAACTTGAAAGGGTTCAGAGAAGATTTACAAGGATGTGGCCAGGATTGGAGGGTTTGAGCTACAGGGAGAGGCTGAATATTCTGGGGCTGTTTTCCCTGGAGCGTCGGAGGCTGAGGGATGATCTTATGGAGGTTTATAAAATCATGAGTAGTGTGGTTGGGGTGAATAGTCAAGGTCTTTTCGTCAGGGTAGGGGAAACCAAAACACGAGGGCATAGGTTTAAGGTGAGAAGGGAAATACTTAAAAGGAACCGGAGAGGTACCTTTTTCACGCAGAGGGTGGTGAGTGTGTGGAATGAGCAGTCAGAGGAAGTGGTGGCACAATTATAACATTTAAAAAGGCATCTGGATGGGTATATGAGTAGGAAGGGTTTGGAGGGATATGGGCCAAGTGCTAGATTAGGTTAGGAGATCTGCTCGGCATAGAGGAGTTGGACCGAAGCGTCTGTTTCAATGCTGAATGACTGGAAGAAAGATTTCACTTCTTGAATAAATGTAATAACGATATTAGCAATTTTACTGGTCTGGAATACTAGACTTGCATCTGACGAGAATCCGGATCCGATTGGTGTGTGTGTGTTGGCGGGGTAGGGGGTGGGGAGGTGGGCTGTTCAGTGGGCAGCATTA
>NC_057718.1:85399531-85445014 GCF_004010195.1 Chiloscyllium plagiosum
GAGTCAGAGAGAGTGTGAATGAAAGTCAGAGAGTGTGTGAGTGTGTGTGAGAGAGAGAGTCAGGGAGAGTGTGAATGAAAGTCAGAGAGTGTGAGTGAGTGAGTGTGTGTGAGAGAGAGAGTCAGGGAGAGTGTGAATGAAAGTCAGAGAGTGTGAGTGAGTGAGTGTGTGTGAGAGAGAGAGTCAGAGAGAGAGGAAGGAGAGCTCAGGGTCATGCCCGGGACACAGGGGAGTTCTGAGGCTGACAGCAAAGTCCTTGCAGCCAGTTTGCTGAGTGGGAGCAAAGCGCCGGAGAAAAGCAGCCGCTGCCGGGGTTTCGGCATCACCGAGCTGCTGGGACTGGACAGCAGCAGCAGTGAGGGCGGCCGCTCGGGAGGCCCATCAGCCCATCCTGCTGCTGCCCCCCAGCCGCCGAGGGAACCGCCGCCGATGCTCACCGCCGGCCTTGGGTTGCTGTGCAGCGCCTTCCGGCCGCCCGGATCCTCTCTCCTGGACACTCTGTCAGCTCTGCCCGGCCGAATGCCGCTACTGCGGAGGGTCAGCCTGCTGGACAGTCTCCAGCCGCTTCACAACTCCGGTAAAGCCAGCAGCAGTCTGTCAGCGAGCCCGCCCGCCCGCCTGTCCACACCGGACCCGTTCCCCACCCCACACCCTCCTCCCTCTCTGTACTCACCCAACACACAGTGAACCGAGCCTCTTGTCTTGTTGTTGTTGATTGTGGGATCTTGCTGTGCGCAGGTCAGATGCCCTTTTCAAACGGTGACCGTGTTTGGAATGTATTTTACTGCTTGTATTAGAATATTCCGGTTAGGCTTGTGTGTTCTTTCAGCCTCCGGCTTGTCTACCTTGGAATATCCCGGGACAGTGAAAGCTATCGCATGGTCTATTGGCTGAGCTAAGTTCCCTGAGGCTTTTCAGCAATACGTGGAACCAAATTCTCTTTTTATTATTAAATTGGATCCCTGCAGTTCTCCTACTTTTAAGAAAAAAAGGTGTACCATTGTAAAGCAAGCCTGAAAACAGAGAAAACTGGGCTGACAAGATCAATGGTTCCTGACAAAAAAAAACCCCAGGCCTGGGTTTTGGGTCTCCAGCCCGAGCGAGTTTGGTGAGGTCTCTGTAGGTTGGCACCGCGTCCTCTCCCTCTGTCTTCTCCTCCCTCCCTCCACAACCCTTTCCCCGTCTCGTGGGGTGGGGAATCCTGCAACTTTGGTGAGGTAACCCTCAGGTTAGCATTGCAACAGGCAGCTTACTGTCTCTAACTTTATTGTAATATTGTTGAACTTCATTGTAATATGAATCAAAAGTAAATCGGTGGAGCAGGCAGCTCTGACTTTGAAGGGAGAGAGAAACTAGACGAGGGATGGTGATGGTTCAAACAGATGAAGGTTGGGTTGGAGGCATCTACGTTGTTTGGTCGTTTCTATTCCTTGCATATAGATAAATATCCCAGAGTATGGGAGCCACCGTCTAGTTTTACATTTGCTTGTTTTGAATTTTCTATGTTATGTTTTCTACTGAATTGTAGATTTGTAATTTCCGATTGTTCGTTGACCTTTAAGGGGTGGCACGGTGGCTCAGTGGCTGAGTGGTTAGCACTGCTGCTGCCTCACAGCCCCAAGGTCCCAGGTTTGATTCCAGCCTCGGGTGACTGTCTGTGTGGAGTTTGCACATTCTCCCGGTGTCTGGGTGGGTTTCCTCCCACAGTCCAAAGATGTGCAGGGGTTAGGTGAATTGGCCATGCTAAATTGCCCATAGTGTTCGGTGCAATAGTCAGAGGAAAATGGGACTGGGTGGGTTACTCTTCGGAGGGTCAGTGTGGACTGGTTGGGCCAAAAGGCCTGTTTCCACACTGTAGGGAATCTAATCTAATTTAAATTCAAAGTTAAATGCAACACATGATTTCCAAAGGCTGAAAGGAAACAATGAATTTGGGGAGTTTTGTATGTGAAGGAACTGGGAACTGTTTACTTTTTAAAATCATAGAATCCCTCCAGTGTGGAAATACGCCATTTGGCCCAACAAGTCCACACCAACCCTCCGAAGAGCATCTCATCCAGACCCATTCCCCTGACTAATGCACCTAACCTACACATCTCTGAACATAATGGGCAATTTTAGCACGGCCAATTCACCTAACCTGCACATCTTTCAACTGTGGGAAACCAGAGCACCCGAAGGGAACCCACACAGACTCAGGGTGAATGTACAAATTCCACACAGAGAGTCGCCTGAGGCGGGAATTGAACCAGGGTCCCTGGCACTGTGAGGTAGTAGTGAGCCACCTTGCTGCCCCCTGGGAGCTGTTTATATGTGAATACCTCACCGTTTATTTGAGGAGCACTGGGCACTAGCTACATTCCCGCCTGCTTGTAAATCTGCTGCTGACTGCAGTCTGCACAGAGACTCGGTGCCCCTTCCCTGGACGAGAGGCAACATGCCAATGAAACAGCGTAGCTGACAGCAGCGAGCAATTGGCTTGTCGTGTTTTTCAGACCTTGCCTTCTCAGTAAAGTTTCAAGTCAATATAATTCACATGATTAAAAACAAGGTATGCTGAGTGACCTATTGATGTAAAAATGGCAGGGTGGCTCAGTGGTTAGCACTGCTGCCTCACAGTACTGGGGACCTGGGTTCGATTCCAGCCACAGGCGACTGTGTAGAGTTCATACATTGTCCCTGTGTCTGCATGGGTTTTCTCCCGCACTGCAATATGTGCTACTTAGGTGAATTGACCTTAGTAAATTGCCCCTTGGTTAGGGGCAAATGTATATCCTAAATATTGGATAATAAGTTAGGGGGATGGGTTGCTTCCTGGAGGGTCAGTGCAGACTTATTGGGCCAAAGGGCTTGTTTCCACACTGTAGGGATTCTATTAAAAAAAACTCGCGATTCTTATACATTTTCAGGATGTAGGTAGGGTACTTATTGTCCATCGCTAGCTGCTCTGAGAGCCTTACCAGACCATCTCAGAGTGCAGTTACCAGTCAATCACACTGGTCTGGAACTGGCCTTCTATACAGGATCAGATGGATTAAACCAGCAGGCTTCCTTCTCTAAAGCACAGAATGCACTGGGTTCTTCAATAACATCATCACTTTCACTGATCAGCATTTTCTTTCCAAATGCAAATTATCAGACTGCCAGGAGAGGATCAATGATCTTTGGATTCTTAACACAGTAACAGGGAAATCTTGTGGTGCAGTGGGTAGAAACTCCCAGTTTGAGTCCCAAAGCAAGATAACGAAGGTTACATTTGTAACTTATGCTTGAAAATCCCTCCAGCTCACTATCGAGAAATTCCTGCTAACTCATGCCTGATGCAAATTTGTGCCCCTCAAGGTTTATATTGTCAGCTAGTGAGCTGTTCCAGAAACAGACGCAAATTTGTACTTGATCTACCTTGTGTGATTCTAGGCATGGGAAGTCTGATCCAATAACATATTCTTTTGTTAAACCACTGTATTCTGCTAAATCAGGTTTGGTCATGAGGAGACTTAGAGCTCCAACACCAGGGATGTTTTTCATGCTGGCTGGTTTGGGTTTGGTGGCTATAATAGTGACTGTGGTCTAATCCATTCCCCTGGCACCAGATGATGAGAACACATCGTGTGATCACAGCAACTTGAAGAACTCCGCAGCATCGCAGGTGAAAAGGAAGAAGAGGCGGCACAGGTATGTGAGTGGCCTCTGTTGAAAACAATCCTGAGTGAATGGAGATTGTGATGGAAGGACATTGCATTAGTGCCTTTCTAATTTATGTTTTGCCTGCAACTGGGGTGAAAGGGCTGGTACAGACACGTTGCACCAAATGGGCCCCTTGTGTGATATATAATTATTGAATTGAAGTATCCTAATTCTGGTTTAATGATGAGATCAGAACAAGACCAAACTCAAGGCATGCTAGATTACATTCCCCAGTCCTTGATAATCACTCAGGTTGGTAAAGTTGGATCCCATGCCCACTTTCTGATTGCTGGCGGGTAAAGGATCAGTGAGCAGGGAGCATTGATTTAAGGTAAGGAGCAGGAGGTTTAGAAGAGGTGTGAGGGAGTGGCGGGAATCTGGAATTCACTGCCTGAAAGGATGGTAGAGGCAGAAACCTTCATAACATTTAAGGAGTATTCAGACGTACTCTTACAAAGCTAAAGCATACAAGGCTACGGGCTAAATGCTGGAAAATGAAATTAGAGTAGTTAGGTTTTTGACTGGCACCGAGTAAATGGACCAAAGGACCTGTTTCTGTGCTGTAGATATCGATGATTCTATGAACAGAATCACAGAATATGATCTCAAACACAGTTTAATCTTATTTAAACACCATAAAGCAGTGACACTCTCAATGACGCTGGGCCCAAAAGGCACATTGACTATGGTCAATAATTTAGCCGTACTGCCATTCATGTGTGCCAGGTCAGCTGATTTAACTTGCTACCCATGACTGGTCAACATCAAGTACCAGGCATGAATCTGCCATGTCCAGAACACACCAGAGCCTTTGAATCGTTTTAATTTGTTGCTAAGTTACAATGAATTTGTTGCTGCTGTGCACAGCCTTTTAGGTTTAGACTGTTGGATGGGTTAATGTTAACATAGGATACTTCCTTTTTAATCCAAATAAAAAGGGTAGCAGGTTAAAAAGTTTGAAAGCTCAGAAGATATCTTGTGTTGAGAATTGATTTAATATATACAGTAAGGCAACTTGTAATGGGCAGTATGAAAGAGGATCTGCATTCTCTGGAGTTTTATAGAACGAGAGGTAATCTAATTGAAATTTATAATGTTTTTACAGGATGTGACAGGGTAGATGTAGGTATGATGTGGGACATTATCTCATTGTAAGGGGAAGGCCATTTTTAATTTCTCCATCTAGAGGGTGCTCAATCTTTGGAATTATCTAGCAAGAGGGCTGTGAAAACTAAACCATTGAGCAGTTTCAGACAAAAAAGATTGATGGGTTTCTGGAGACTACAATATTAAGGGATATGGAGATAATGCAGGAAAGTGATGATCAGCCGTAATCTCCAATGGTGGGACAGAGATGATGGGCTGAATGGCTTACTCCTGTTCCCATGATCCTGTGAATTTTTAAAAGGAATTGTTTTGGAAAAAGCTGCCATTTTGATTATCTGTTATATAGCAAGTGAAATAAAAAGGGTGTCACAAAGTAATTTAATATGACTTCTTTTACATAAGTCATCATGAGAATTGTAGGCTAACATGCTGATGTTTAGTGAATTGAACAAGTCCCAGTAGCATAAAAACAAAACAGTGTCATTACCGCTGCTGTTTAACAACTGAATGACATACTTTACATCCTATTCCCCAGTATTTGAACTGCGTTTGGATTCTTGTAAACTGACTTTTCACAGGAATTTAATTGTGTGAAACTGGTCTTGGAGGACAGCATAAAACAGCTGATGACAAATTTGCAACACATTTTACTCAGCACTTAATATTCTTTTGTTGTTGATTTCAATAAGGCAGGTAGCAACTAGAGTGCATAGTTCACTATCATGGTTTGACCCAAGGCCAATTTTATTCTTACACCAATGTTATTTGAAAGTGTGTGATGCAGAATCTATGCACGAATGTGTATTTTTATTGGTTAATTGTATCAACTGATTATGAAGCAAAGGCCAGAAATGAAGTTGAGGTGCAGATCAGCTATGACCTAGTTAAATGGTGAATAGACTTGAGATACCGAATGGGAGACAGTGAGTCTGCAGACGCTAGAGATCAGAATTGAGAGTGTGTTGCTGGAAAAGCACAGCAGTTCAGGAGCATCCTGGGATGCTACTTGAGATACCTAATGACCTATCTCTGTTTCTAATGTCCCTAAACTACAACAGTGGTGATGCTTTAACATTAGTTAATTAGCCTTAAAGTGTTATGGAAAATTCTGAGGTTTTGAAAGGTGCTGTATAGGTAAGATTACTTTCTTTCTTTGTTGCTTGTGAGCAATATGTCTGCTCTTTGATTGCCACAGGACTGTGTTCACAACTCACCAGTTGGAGGAACTAGAGAAATCTTTTAATGAGGCTCATTACCCAGATGTATATGCAAGAGAAATGTTAGCGATGAAGACAGAGCTCGCTGAAGACCGAATACAGGTAATTTCACAGGTCATCATGTGCTATTTGGAGGGGAAGTTGCCAGGATTTCCCATATTTATGTAAAATCTCAGTTATCATCTAATTTGATGCAACAATTTCATGCTAGTCACTTGAGGTCAAAAATGAAAATTGAAATGATAATACAAAATTCTTTCCACACTAATGAGCCTGTTGGCTGTATTTCATGGCTTTAATTTTGTCTCATTTGACAGCACTTCCATGTCTCCCTGAGTCTGAAAGTTGTAAGTTCAATTCATACTGCATAGAGTCGAGGATAAAATCTAGATTTACACCCTAGAGATTGAAATAGTGCTGCACTATTAGAAGCACCATCTTTTAGATAAGACTTTAAATCAAAGTCCCATCTGACTTCTGCTTAATGTCACATAGAGTGAACCAAGGCAGCTTCTCATTGGCACCTATGATGATGGGAGGAAGCCAAAGTGCAATAGCAGTGGATGTTTAGAGTTTGTCAATGAAGTTTGTTCATCCCTTATCCCACCAGGTGTGGTTTCAAAATCGAAGAGCGAAATGGAGGAAGCGGGAGAAATGCTGGGGCAGGAGCAGTGTGATGGCCGAGTATGGACTGTACGGTGCCATGGTCCGGCACTCCATTCCCCTGCCCGAATCCATACTCAACTCTGGCAAAAATGGTTTGGTAGGATCTTGTGCCCCCTGGCTGCTTGGTAAGCAATTGAAGATTATTGGGGGACAAGGAGACAGGAGTGGAGAGGGACATGCAACAGCATAAGGTGGTGAAAATAAACTATCCCCCTGTCTCAAAGGCTGGAGAAGAAAATGGAGCATGGTGTAAAAAGATACTGCTAATTTGCGAGTGCCCATTTTGTCCTATCACCCAAGACAAATTTCACCCCATTCTAATTCTGGCGTCTTTTTAAATGCCAGCAGAAAACATATACAACCTGTTGGACTCTATACAAGGTCCTTACAATTATCAATTGCTTAATCCTTGCTGGAGTTGAAAGATTGAACAGGTTGGACCTACACCCATTGAAGTTTAGAAGAATGAGAGGTGATATTTTTGAAACAAATAAAGAACTTAAGAACAGGATGGGCTGTTCAGCCTGTCAAGCCTACTCCACTATTCAGTTAGACCATGACAGATCACCCACCTCAATTCCACTTTTCTGGACCATCTCTATATCCGTTGATGCAGTTAGTCTCCGGAAATAGATCAGATTCTGTCTTGAACATGCTCAATTATTGAGTTTCCTCAGTTCTCTTGGAATTCCAAAGATTCATTGCCAACTGAATGAAGAAATTCCTCCTTGCCTCAGTCTTCATTGACCTATCTCTTTTGTTGAGATTACTATCCCAAGATTTAGTCTCACCAGCAAGGGGAAAGATCTTATCTACCATCCCGTTCAAATGTTGTAAATTTCAAAAGGTCATCTCTCTTTCTTAAAATTACTATAGGACTATAAAATGTAGGAGCAAAAATAGCATACTTGGCCCATCAAATTTGTATTGTCATTCAAACAAATCATAGATGACGTGAAAATCCTTAACGCTTTCCTGCCGTTGCTCCACGAACCTTCAATATCTTACCGAGTAAAAATCTGTCAATCTCAGCTTTGAATATTCTTAAGGACACAGCCTCTACTGCCCTTTGTGGTAAAGAATTCCACCTATTCACTACTTTCTGAGAGTAGAAATTTCTTCTCATCCCTGTCTTAGAAGGCTGTCCACTTACTCTGACATTATGCACTCTAGTTCTAGACACTCCCTCAACGGGGAACTACCTTTCCATATCTATCTTTTCAAATCCCTAAGAATTTCATTTCTTTCAATAAAGTAGCTTTTCATTCTTCTAAACTCTGATGAGTACAAGCCCAACCTACTCAACCTCTCCTCGTAAAAATAAATCCCCCTATCCCTGTGATCAACCTGGTGGCAATCTCTGGACTGCCTCCAATGCGAGCATACCTTGATTAGATAAGGGACCCAAAACTGCTCACAGTCTTCTAGTTGCAGTCTAACTAGCGTTCTGTTTAGGTTTAGCAAGGAATTTCTTTTTTTTATACTTAATTACCTTTGAAATAAAGGCCTACAGCAAATTTGTCTTCTGTATTACCTGCTGAACTTGTATGCTGTGATTCAAGCCCAAGTATGCCCAAATCCCTCAGTGCTGCAGCTTTCTGCAGTCTTTTGCCAATCTCTAGTTCTCCCTATCTTTCTAACATATGTAATATTGAGCTCATTTACTTTTCTTGTCAAAGTGCATAATCTCACATTTACCACACATTCCATCTGCCAAATATTTGTGCACTCACTTAACCTGTCTAGATCCCTCTTTGCATCATCCTCACACATGTCTTTCCATTTACTTTTGTGTCATCTGCAAACATGGCAATAGCATATAACCTTTGTCACCCAAATGGTTTATAAATATTGTAAATAATTATGGCCACATCTCTGTGACACTCTAATAGTTACAGATTGTCATCATGAAAATGTCCCCTTATCCTAACTCTCTGTCTTGCATTAATCAGCCTGCTCACAACAGCATGGGTGCTTATTAAGAAGCCTTATAAAAAGGGCCTGACTGAATGTCTTTTGGGAATCCAAATATATTACAAGTATCCTTCTCTATCCTACTTGTTACCTGTTCACAGATATCTCTCCTTCACAAAACCATATTGACTCTGCTTGATTATATTGTGCGCTTCTAAATGTTCCGTTATTATACATCTGTGTAATAGACACTAACATTTTCCCAATGACAGATATTAAGCTAACTAGCCCATAGTTGCCATGTTTTGACTCCATTACTTTTTAAGCAAGGGTGTGACATTGGCAGTTTTCTAATGCTCTGGATTTTCCCAGAATCTAAAGGTTCTTGAAATATTTTACCAGTGCTTCTACTATCTCTTTAGCTACTTCCTTTAATATCCTCGGATACAACCCACCACATTTCACACCCTGAGTTCCCCTCTTAATACCTTTTCACTTGTGACACTTATCGTACTTTTTTTTCTCCCCTCACTTATGCCCATTTCCATCTACTGTGAAGATTGATGCAAATTTTTTATTCAACTCCTTTGTATTGTTGTGGTTGCTCCATTATTAATATATATTTAAAGAAGCTGTTAATATCTGTTTTTATATCACTTGATTGTTTACACTCAAAGTTTAGTTTCTCTTTTTTGTTATCTTTTGTTGGTTTTTAAGGCTCCTTCAATTCTCTGGCTTACCAATAATCTTTACTACATTGTATGGTTTTATTTCCAATTTAATACTATCCTTAACCTCCTTGATTAACCATGATTGGTTTATCCCCTTCCATGCATCCTTTCTCCTCACTAGACTATACCTTTGTTGGGAGTCATGAACTATTTTCTTAAGTATGTGCCATTGTTCATAACCCATCTTTTCTGTTAAACTCCTTTCCCAGCCCACCCTTCCAACTCTGCCCTCATTCCTATGTGAGTATGCTATTTAGATTTAGTATAGTTTTTAGATTAGATTAGATTCCTTACAGTGTGAAACCAGTCCACACCGAGCTTCCGAAGAGTAACCCACCCAGAACCATTTCTCTCCTCACACTAACACTAATGGACAATTTAGAATGGCCAACTCACCTGACCTGCACATCTTTGGATTATGGGAGAAAGCCGGAGCACCCGGAGAAAACCCACAAGAATGTGGGGAGAATGTGCAAACTCCATACTGACAGTCACCTGAGACTGGAATCAAACCTGGGACCCTGGTGCTGTGAGGCAGCAGTGCTAACTACTGAGCCATCATGCCGCTCTTGAATTAGAATCCCTGCTGGTTGGAAACAGACCGTTTGGCCCAACAAATCCACAATGGCCCCTCTTAAGAGTATCCCATCCAGACCCATTCCCCGACATTTACTCCTGACTCATGCATCTAAACTACCCAAGGGGTGATTTAGCACAGCCAATTGGCCCTGATCTCTACATCTTTGGATCGTGGGAGGAAACCAGAGCAAATTCACGCGGACACAGGGAGAATGTGCAAACTCCCCCTCCACAGTTGAACCTGAGTCCCTGGCGCCGTGAGGCGGCAGTGCTAACCACTGAGCCACCATGCTGCCCTTAATGTTTCCGATTCAGATTTCTTATCCTCAAACTGAATTCTAAATTTTCCTATGTTATGGCCGCTGTTTCCTTGAAGATCTTTTATGCTGAAATTGTTTATTAAACTTGCCTCATTATGCATTAGTGTTTTTTTTTGCTATTTATCTATGTTTGTGCACACTAGGTATCTTTACCTAATTAGCTGCCAGATTTTCAATTTGCCAAGACACTGGTACTAGCATGGTTCAAGTGAAGTCCACACCATCAGAACAGTTTCCTCTATCCCAGTACTGGTGCCAATGCCCCAGTAACTGAACCCACCTCTCCCAGAGCAATCTTTGAACCAAGCATTTAACTCTGTGACTTTATTTACCTCTGCCAGTTTGCTCAGATAGCAGTCCCAAGATTGTTATCTTAAATGTTCTGCTTTTTAATTTAGCTCATAACTATTCAAATTCCTTCAGGAGAACCTTCTTTTTATTCATATCAATGTCATTGATACCAATGTGGACACTTACAACTCCTATCCTCCCACTCCAAGTTTCTCTTTAGCCTGAGGAGATGTCCTTAACCTTGGCACCAGACATGTAAGACAGTCTCTGGGACTTAAGCTTATAGCTGCAAAGATCAGTACTTAACCCCCAATTATAGTGTTTCTACCATAACTACTTTTCTATTTCCTCTCCTACCATATTCCACAATGCCATACACACATTGTTAGTCGTGTTCCTTGCAGACCCACTCTCTTCCACATAGTTTACACGAACCTCATAACTGTTGAATGATTGAAAGGAAAAGGCTCCTCAAAATCTCCTTGGTCCCCATATACACAGTAACATCCTGCTATCTCTGAGCACAGATCAAATTTGAATAAATTAGTCTGAGGGGTGTGACTGCATCCCAGAACAAGGTGTCTAAATAATTTTCTCCCTCACTGATGTGCTGCAATGTCTGCAACATGACTTCAGCTCAAATTGGATCCAAAATTCCTCAAGCTTCAACACTTAACACAGATGTGTTCGCTGTGGATCATCTTGATGTCAGCGCTCCCCACATGCTGCTGAAGCGACACACCACTCATCCTGCCTTGGAAAGTCCCTGTTCTTTTCAGTTTATTGTAATGATTTTTGCACTAGTTACAACTTTATACGTAACAAACTACTTTCAAGAAGAAGGTGAAAGAAGACCAGGGATCCAAACACACACTAAAGATTCTACTTTTAATTTAAAGACTAGAAATATTCACCAATTCTACTCATGAATCACCTGCTTTCCCTGCACTCATGTCAAGCTGTGATGCATGATGTCACTCTGCTGCTGGTCTCACTGCAGATAGGCCTCTCAATCGGTGCCTTTCATCCTCTCTCATTCACCTTCTGCTCAAAATATAGTATTTTGAGTCTTAGGAAGAGAATAAACTTGAATCACTTGTTAGATGCTCTCCAAATAACTGACTCCTTCTCCTGTAGCAGAGCAAGAATTAATTCCTGAAAGCTGAAAAAAGTTTGGCAAAAAGCAACAGATTACCTTTTTCTTTTTCTCCATTAAACCCCCTGAAGCACCCAACTTCAGCAACCCATTTGAAGTCACACTTATCTCTTTGGATTACAGACCCAGTCACCTCAATCTCTCTTCTTAAAATAATTCTACCTTCCCAGGGATTAATTTGGTGAACCTATATTGCATCATTCCCTCCATCTCAAGGATATCCATTGATGGAAAAAGCAACCAAACTGTGCTCAGTATTCCAGCTGAGGTTTCACTAAGGTCATATAAAACTGCAATAAGATCTGTTTAAATCTGCTTGCAGTGATGGTCAACATACCTTTGGTTTCCCAATTGCTATGTGCTAATATGTGACTCATAAACATGACATTATGGTCCCACTGTTTCCAATCGTTCACCATTCACCATATTGTGTCTTTCTGTTTATTTTGTGCAAAAGTGAATCATTTAACATTATAATCCATCTGCCAAGTTCTCGCCCATTCACCTTAGGCTATCAATGTCTCCTTGCATCCTTTTTATAATTATGTTCTTGCCCCTTTGGTGTTATTAGCTCTTTGTCCCTTCTTCCTCTCTTCCTATACAGCTAAGGCATCCAAGGTGCAAGGACATGGCTCTGACTGCATTTCTTTGAGGAATCACACCTTCAGAGGATCACCCAAAAAAGAAAAGTAACTAGCTAGTGGGGCCTCAGTGCCTGCCAGTTTTCTTCGTATTAACCACATCATCTGCCGACATTTCTGCCACCTCCAAATGGACCCCACCACCAGGGATATATTTCCCTCCCCACCCCTTTTCGCTTTCCGCAAAGACCGTTCCCTTCGTGACTACCTGGTCAGGTCCACGCCCCCCCTGCAACCCACCCTCCCAACCTGGCACCCTCACCTGCCACTGCAGGAATTGCAAAACCTGTGCCCACACCTCCTTGCTCACCTCCATCCAAGGCCCCAAAGGTGCCTTCCACATCTATCAAAGTTTCACCTGCACATCCACCAATGTCATTTATTGTATCCGTTGCTCCCAATGCGGTCTCCTCTACATTGGGGAGACTGGACACCTCCACGCAAAGCGCTTCAGGGAACATCTCTGGGACACCCACACCAATCAAACCCACCACCCCATGGCCCAACATTTCAACTCCCCCTCCCACTCTGTTGAGGATATGCAGGTCCTGGGCCTCCTCCACCGCCGCTCCCTCACCACCCGATGCCTGGAGGAAGAACGCCTCATCTTCTGCCACGGAACACTTCAACCCCAGGGCATCAATGTGGACTTCACCAGTTTCCTCATTTCCACTTTCCCCACCTTACCTCAGTTCCAACCTTCCAGCTCAGCACTGTCCTCATGACCAGTCCTACCTGCCAATCTCACTTCCCACCTATCCGCTCCACCCTCCCCTCTGACCCATCACCTCCATCCCCACCCCCATTCACCTATTGTACTCTTTGCAACCTTCTCCCAGCTCTCCACTCCCTCTCCCAGCCCGCCATTTATCTGTCCACCCTGGAGGCGCCCTCCCTCCATTCCTGATGAAGAGCTTTTGCCCGAAATGTCGATTTCAGATGCTGCCTAACCTGCTGTGCTTTTCCAGCACCACTCTGATCTAAACTCTGGTTTCCAGCATCCGCAGTCCTCTCTTTTGCCTAATTTTCTGGGCTGCCTGGCAGTAATTCATTCCCCTCTTGACACCATGCTCCTGGCCTATGGTGTGACAAACTCTCTGAATGTGCTGTCAATATATCTGTCAGCCTTATGGGTGTTCCACAGTGACTCTTGCTGCTGTTTTAACTCCAAAATCCAGAACTCAAGGTTCTGCAGCTGGGAGTGCTTCCTATATGGGTAGCACAGTGGCTCAGTGGCTAACACTGCTGCCTCACAGCACCATGGACCCAGGTTTGATTCCTGCCTTGGGTGATTTGTGTGGTGTTTGCACATTCTCCCTGTGTCTGTGTGGGTTTCCTCTGGGTGCTCCAGTTTCTTCCCTCATTCTAAAAGATGTGCAGGTCAGGTGAGTTGGCCATGCTAAATTGCCCATAGTGTTAGGTGCATTAGTCAGGGTAAATGCCAGGAAATGAGTCTGGGTGGGTTACTCTTCGGAGGGTTGGTGTGGACTTATTGGGCCGAAGGGCCTGTTTCCATACTGTAGGGAATCTAGTCTCTGTACATGTATCATCTAGCCTCCAGGTTTTCCCACAGTGTACAGAATATGCATTTCCCATGACCAAACTACCATGTCACACCCTAATTTTATTTCACTTACACTATATTTCACTTTGGTTTATTTATATTAACTTTATTTTAGTTTCCCTTACCTTCATAAACATTACAACTATTGATAAACCTTACTAGTACCGATAAATCTGATTAATGCTTAATGCACTTTACTAGTTGTGAGAGCGCTTACTTAAATCACCTCTGTCTCCTTTGCACCACATTCCCATGTGAACTCAATTCATTACTAACTGGTCACCCAGGCTTTGTCTTTTCAACATGCATCTCTTACTGACATAGAAGGCAGTGAAGGCTGAGACATTGAATTTATTCAAGGCAGTGTTACAAGGAATTTTAAATGACAAGGGAGTCAAGGGCAATGGGGTAGATAGGAAGGTGGAGTAAAGTCCACAACCAGATCAGTCATGCTTGTATTGAATGATGAAATAGACTTGAAGAACTGAAGGGATTAGTCCTATCCATAGAGTTCTCGGGTCATACAGCATGGAAACATACCCTTCGGCCCAACGAGTCCATGCAGACCAGGTTTGCTAAATTGAACCAGTCTTATTTGTCTGCATTAGGTCTATATCCCTCTAAACCTTTCCTATTCATATACCTGCCCAAATGTCTTTTAAATGTTGCAATTATACTCACCTCTACCACTTCCTCTGGCATATATGCACAACCCTCTGTATGAAAAAGTTGTCCCTCAGGTCCCTTTTAAATCTTTCCCCTCTCACCTTAAACTTATGCCCTTTAGTTTTGGACTCCCTTACACTAGGAAAAGATCTTGGCTATTCACCTTATCTATGCCCCTCATGATTTTATAAACCTCCATAAGGTCACCCTTTCAGCCTCCGATGCTTCAGAGAAAAAAGTCTCAGTCTATTCGGCCTCTCCTTGTAACTCAAACACTCCAGTCTCAGTAACTTTCTTGTAAATCCTTTATTTCACTCTTTTCAGTTTAGTAACATCCTTCTATAGCATGACAACCCGAATTGTATGTAGTACTCCAAATCTGGCCTTAGCTATACCTTGTACAGCTGTAACATGATGTCCCAACTCTGGTACTCAGTGCTCTGACCAATGAAGGAAAGAGTGCCAAATGCCTTCTACACCATCATCATCCTAGATAAACTATATTTATATTTGTATAGTATATTTAAAATTTGCATTGCAGTTTACACATTTAATGTTTTGCAATTCCATTTCTTTATCCTGACCACTTGCAGTTTGGCAAACAAGGAAGCTCTTGGGCTACGTTAATCAGTTCAGTGATGAAACACAATTGCACGCTCCTTATCGTAGAGTACTAATTTTAAACATTTGTTGAAACTTGATATGATCATTCAGCTCTTACCTGTCAACTTCCTTTGTGTGGTTTTCAGGATTTAACTGAATATATTCTTGAAAGAAAACATTCCCAGTTCTCTAGGGAATGAGGAGGGGAATTGGAATATGTGGATAGTTTTTTTTTATAGAAAGCTGTTTCAAAAGCTAAACATTCTGTACTGTATAAATTCTACAGTTAGAACGTAAGAGGCCTACTGTATGAGCTGATCTAATATATACCAAAATTATTTAGAATAGAAAAACTGAAATATGCAGGAAAATAGAGTAAGGGGTGTAAAAATAAAGAACATATGAGTTGGGCATCACTAATCAACCTTTCATTCAAATCTAGGAATGCACAAAAAATCCGTTGACTCAACATTGAAAACTAAAAGTGAAGCAACTGTCGGAGATGATTATGTGGAGAGCAGAACACAGGCATTGCCGATTGAGGGTGGCGCAGACCGGATGCCTGCAACCAACTGTGCCACTACAGCTGAAGAGGACGACATGGCTTTAGACCTCTCCAGTGCGGAAAAACCACTGAACAAGGAAAATGCTTCAAAGCAATGCATTTCAAGGCGGTCCTATGTGGAGGTCAGACAGAGAGGACTGAAGAAAAATTAAAATACTCAGAAAGCTATTGTGTGAACAAATAAGATTCAGGATGGGGTACAGTCTTCCCACTGATAAGCTGCACTCATCCGATTTTAAAACAGGTTCCTACAGCAATGAAAATACATGAGTGGCCACAACAAAAGAGGAAGATGACCAATTACCTCTGCTATTGAGCTGCTATTAGTTTGTGGGTTGTTAATACAATGACCGACAAATAGCATCATGGTTTGCTCCTAATAAATGTATGAAGTAAAGCAGGGTATTCCAATGGAGATGTACACAGGATTGAAAATATCATGGATTAACCTCCTCTTACTGACCAATAACTCTAATCCCTGTGAATGGAAAGGGGTGATCCCAGTCCATATGGAAATATATGACTTTCAATGTGGTATGATTGTGAGTGGTAACTGGCAGCTACAATAACACAGTAAACCCAAATGAAAAATTACATACATTGGAAGAGTAGTAGCCTAGGCACCACAAACAGGACACACACAAGTGCATGAGTGAATTGTCCATTGCAGTGGTAGGAGGTGCAGCCAGTCACCTATGTAAAAAAGGTCAACCTTTGGTGGATTGAAGCAACAATGAAGTAAAAGTAGACTTAAGTCATTCCGCAGGAAGACAGCATCATTTCAAGTTTATCTTGGGTATCTCCATGCTATTGAGTGAGGAGTTATGATGGCAGAATACTGAAATTATGTTGTCTCTCAATTGACTTGGTTGGAGAATGGCTTCTGGAGAAAGGATAGGAGAAAGAGAAAAGATTGCAAAACAAAAGGCATTGGAAAAAGAATTCCTTTAATTGTGTAACATCGAGGGTAAGAAGTAAAGTGAATTTTCAACTCAAATGTACCTTGAATAGAGAGCTGTGCATAGTCCGTGGCATATTACCAGGAAGGCAACAAGTATGCAGTAGACTGGTATGTGTTACACTAAATGAAATGCACAGGCTGTGATATGTTTAGCAGAGGGTACCATATGGGCTGGTGTGGACACAGAGTTGAGAATTGTATAGAAAGGGTAGAATGTACGTTGGGGTGTGTCTTACAAAAGTTAATGCACAGTCTGTAGTGCGTCATGCAAAGGAATTGGATGGTTGGGGTGAGTTGGGATCATTGTAGAAGGCAATGTGCAGGTACTGGAGTGTGTTAGACCATCAGTAATGCATTTAAAGATGTTTTAGATTATTAAATGATTTGAAAGAGGATTTGGAGAGAAAGAATTTCGTCAGTAGAAGAGTTCAGAACATTTGACCTTAAAATTAGTGTTAGGCCATTTTAATGTGAGCAAGCACTTCCAACAATGGGTAATGGAAATCTGGAGCTCTCTCCCTGAAAAAGCTGTTGGGACTTAGCTAATTACAAAATTCAAAACTGAGAGAAATAGATTTTTATTGGACAAACATATTGAGAGTTCCAGACAAAAGGTATATAGATGGTGTTTAAAGATACAGATCAGCCACAATTTAACTGAATGATGGACAAATGGTCTATTTTTGTTCCTATGTAATACATGGATTCTTTAAAATGTTATTTCAAGGATAGTACATGGGAGATGTACTACAGTATGCAGCAATTGGGTTGCGTTCTGCAGTGGGAGATACAAGAGTGCTGGGGTATAATACAATTTCTGGGTTTTGACACCTCACAAAGAATAAACAAAATTTTGAATAAACCAGGATTGTTTTACAACCTTGTAGCATACTTCCAACCAGTCAGTAATTTAAATAAGCCAAATAAGATTCAATTTACTTAAATTGTAGAGAATACACAAAGAATGCACAACTCAAACCCATATCCAATCCTAAAATCTTTTGCAGTTATTCCTGTTTCAAACATCAACACAATTAGTCCAATTTGCGAATTCACCTGTGAGCAAGCAGCAAAAAAAGGTTGAAAATTACATATTACTGTCTCTTTAAAGGTTTCTCAATACAATTATAAATGATTTTTAGGTTTGGCTATGTGTTGCATACTTGTGTGATGCTCAAAACTTGACAAATTCAATCTTTTTTAATAATTTTGCGACCTTGCCTTTGTTTTGACAAAAAAGGATATCCACATTATTGTGTGTCATTCTCAGGAGTGGTGTCCTAGTAAAGTTTTGGCACGAGTCATAATCCTAAAGATTGTCCTGCCCATTGGGGCATTTTTAAGAGATGGAGAGGTGAATGGACAATAATAGGTTTGAGTGGGACCTCTACCACATGGTCAGCTTCTGATTTTCCCTGGGTAGCATATTAATCACAGTTCATTTTTTAATGAATTCTCGAGATGTAGGGCAACATTAACAATGCCTACATTTATTATCCATCACAATTTGCCCTTCAGAAGATGATGGAGCGTCTCCTTCTTGAACCATTACAATTTATGTGATGAAGCACCAACAACACCAACTGTGCTGATGACAGGGCATTCAAGGATTTTGAAACAGTGGCATTGAGGAATGACAAATTATATCCAAGTCAGGAAGGGGTACCTTACCAGGTCTGGCAGCATCTGTGGAGAGAGAAACACAGTTAATGTTTTCAGTCCAATATGACTCTTCTTCAGACCTGAGAGTTGTTGGGAATTTGTGGTGAAGAATGTAAAATAAATGGAGAACTGACATTGTGCAGTCAGACTCCAAAGTCATGGAATTCAATATTGAAACCTGGAGGCTGTAAATAGCCTAAGCAGAAAACGAAATGTTATTCCTCGAGCTTGAGTTGTGCTTCAATGGAATATTGTAACAGGCCCAATACTAACTGTTAGCGTGGTAGCAAGGGAGTTTTATTGAAATGGCAAGCAACTGGAAGGTCAGGGTCATTCTTAAGGTCGGAGCGGAGGTATCCCTGCCAGGATTCCAATTCTTTCTCCCACTTTCTCCATCTCCGTCACATCTGTTCTGATGATGCCACCTTCCACCAGACTGCCTCCAACATGTCCTCCTTTTTCCTTAACCAACTTCCCAACATTGTAGTTGACACAGCCCACAGCCATGCCTGACCCATTTCTTTCATGTCTTTCCCACTCCACTAATCTCCCCATTCAAAAGATTAGCTCCCCTATTTTTGCCACTTCCAGCAGAATGCCACCACCAAATACATCTTCCCCTCTCCATCACTATCAGTATTCTGCAGGAGCCTTTCATTCTGTGACACCCTGGTGCATTCCTTCAGTACTCATACACTTTCTCACTCCCTCATGGCATCATTACATGCAATTGCAGAAGGTATAACACTTGTCCATTTACCTCCTCTATTCTCATTGTCTGAGGTCCCCAAACGCACCTTCAGAGCGAAGCTGTGTTTTACTTGTACATAATTCAAACTGTATGCACTGCTCACAATGCTGTCCCCTTTACATTGATGAGATCAAATTCAGACTGGGTTACTGCTTTGTGGCAACTTCTGCTCTTTCAATTCTGATGAAGAGTCATATTAGACTTGAAACATTAAATCTGTTTCTCTCTCCACAGATGCAACTTGACATGCTGAGTTTGTTTCAAATTTCCAGCATTCACAATATGTTACTTTTATCAAGATGGTGTATTACTTGGGAGGCAGGATGGAGATAGCAGTGTTTCTATATACTGATTGCCCTGTTCGATGGTCAAGTTAACAGGCTCGGGAAGGATTATTGAAGAAGCCTTGGAAGTTTCCAATAGTGCATCTGGGTCAGTCTAAGAAAGCGAGAGAAGGGTCAATATCATTACATCAACAGCCCATTTTAAGTGGTCCAATGCACCTCATGACTGATAATGGTAGCTTTGGGCAGGCGAAGCACTCACTAAACCAAACTGACTTGTCTCTGTGGCAATGCACCTATCATTGCAAAAAAAGCACCCCGTCACCTTGAGAAGAGAAAGGGATAAATTTATTGTGTTTTTAAATAGTGTATACATAACTATTGGTAATTTCATAAATTCAGGTGAAACATTGAATAACCTTTGAGTATTATCCCGAAGTTACCAGGAATTGAAGTTTAGTATTCTCAATATGGCTCCATAAAGGAGAAATACTTTAGTGACATTCAAATAAAGAATATTTTCCTTTGAAGAGTAAGCTTCAGTTCTAAACATATTGGAGATGGGAGGCTAGCAATTCTGTCATCATTTGAATCCACAAAGCCACTACATGGTGCACACCAGGTGTGGATGGGTGCAGTTCCAACAATTTCTGAGAACTTCAACATCATCCAGGACAAAACAGTCCACCTGATCTGCCTCTTTAAGCATTCACTCTCCCCAGCATCAGTGTGTACCATCTCAAGCTGCACTGCTGCAACTCACAAGGTCTTGGTAGCAACTTCTCAAGCCACAATCCTGAAGGACAGCAGAGCTGATAAATGGGAACATCACCATCTGTAAGTTCCCCTCCAACTCAGACTCTATCCTGACTTGAAACCACATCACTTGTCCTTCACTGTTGAGAGATCAAAATTCAAGGATGCCGTCCCTGTAAGTATACCCACAGTAGATGGGCAAAAGGGACTCAAGACAGCAGCTCATTATCAGCCTCTCAAAGCCAATTACTGATAGACAACAAACTCTGGCCTTGCTAATGACCCATATATTGTGTAAACAAATCAAGAAAAAAAGACTGAAACAAAAACAGAGATTGCTGGACATGCTCAGCAGGTTTGGCAGCATCTGTGGACAGAAATCAGAATTAACGTTTTTGGTCGAGTGACCCTTCCTCAGAAGTTCTGCCAGACCAGCTGAGCTTTTCCAGCAATTTCTATTTTTGTTCCTCATCTGCAGCTTTTTTTTCAGTTTTTAAAGATAAAAGACTGTTTTACTGACATTCAAAAAATTATTCAAGTAGGTATTTGTTCACTTTCCAATTGGTCTGGAGACTTGGAGCAAGAATGAACATAATAAGGGATCAGCAACAGGAATGTTGCAACATCAAGGTTGATTGCGGGAGGTCAAATGACAAAATGTACAGGAATACATCCAACTACAATTGGCAAACCTCTAAGTGACATGGTGACTTGTCTACACCACCTGAGCTGGTTGTAACAGTAAGAATGGGGATGTTGCACAACGCTGATGATTGTGCAGTGTTCAGCACATTCAACAAGATCTGGACAACATCCATGCTACAAAATACCCAGACAATGCCCATATCCAACAAATGAGAATTCAACAATTTCTCCTTGAAACTCAATGACATTAACATTGCAGAATACTCCACTATCAGCATCCTGGGGTGTTATAATTAATTACAAACCGAACTGGACTAGCCATATAAATAGAGTGGCTACAAGGACAGGTCAGAGGCTGGGAATTCAATGGCGAGTAACTGTCCGACTGATTCACCAAAGTCTGTACACCAGCGAAAAGGACAAAGGCAGTAAATGTATGGAAACAGCACCTTGACTTGAAGCTACATCATCATTGTATACTGTGGAATTCTGGAACTAATAGGACTATAGATATACCTATAACACAAAAACTGTTCTAGATCAAGAAGGTTGCTCATCATCACCACCTTCTCATGGACAATAAATGCTAGCCTGGCCAGTGACACCCAAATCCTGATGAGGTGTTTTCATTGTATGGAAACATGATGAATTCTTGTTTTCTAATGGCTGGAGAATTTATGCTGTTTTATGTCAGGCTGACATCCCACAACTAGTGACCATGAAAAAAAAACACTCAGGGACACAATGGCAAGCATGTGGGTGAAGTCGACAGATAAAGGAAAAAGACTGGTTTTGGTATGATAATCAGCATTAAAATTCAATAAACTATACTTAAAGAAGCTACAAGGGACTGATATGTGATATTTTTCTCCAGGGTCTGTAGGAAAGTATGGAGATAGTGAATTTAATTAGATAACTCTCCCAAAGAGGCAGCACAGACACGTTGAACTGAATATCTGAAAGAAATTGGAGAATTTTGCTTAGGTTCTAATAGTATGAATAGGTATAATTAGAGCACAAAGCCTTCAGTGGGCCTTTGGTTATATTGGTTGCATCCAGCACTGCACAGTCTAAAATACCTGAAGTAAGCATCAGAAACTTTGGACTGGGATTAGGATTAGGATTTGACTATCTATGACTTACAAAACACCAGCAACAGTTGAAATCTAGATTTCCCTTTCTAATTGAATAAAAGCAAAGTATTGTGGATGCTGGAAATATGAAACAAACACACCATTCTTTGTGTTTCTATTGTACATTTGTGTCCACTTTAGGCCTAATTGTCTACTGCTGTCTACAATAGCCTGCATTGTATCAAAGTGAAACACAAAATGCTCAATAAGCCATAATGACTTCTCTAACATAGTGTATGATTGTGGAAATGAGTCTCACTTCAGTATGAACATTCTTCAGAGCAGAAAGTATAAATTATTCGTTGGCAAATACAAAGAATTCTGTGGAACTAGCACTCTGTTTTTGACTAATAGTCTTAGCCCTGTCATGTTTGTCAGAAAGCACTATTGGCTGTACAGCTATATAAAACTTTATATATTATCTATTTTCCACTTGTAATTATTCATATGTTTTAGATGCGTGGTGCAGAATAAACTTTCAAATCGGAGTAAATGTGCTTTGCTTTTTCATTGCAACTTTGCAATGATTGAGATCATAATTGTGGATGAGTTTATAGAATGCCATTGATTGTAATTGTGAAGATAAAAATGTGCTAAGGAATGCAGGAATTAAAGTAACATTAGGATCATACAGAGGGCATTTTGGCCTACTTTGTTGGTGCTGGCTCTTTAAAATGGCCATTCACTTAGCTTACCCTAGTCCATGTTCCCTGTGATCCTGCAAGGGTTCCCACATTAATACACATACAGTTCCCCGTTTGCAAGTTACTATTAAACCTGCTTGTACACCTTCTGAAGCATTGCTTTCCATTGCATTTTGCACAACAAAGCATACTGCTCTCTTCTTTAGCTGTTTTGCCAACCATTGATTTTAAATTTACCAGCTAGTGGAGAGAATCCTTTCTTGGCTACCCTAATCAAAACCCATATTATTTGGAATACTTCTATTAAATTTCCCCTTAATTTACCAAATTATAAAGAAAACATTCTCCATTCCTTGTGTTTCTCCACACAACTGAAGTTCCATAACCCTGGCACCATTTTGGTAAATCTCCTCTGCACCCTCTCCAAATTAACAAGATGTTAGAGGGAAATCCAATTTCTTCATTCAATTAACCCTAAGAAATAAAGTTGATTCCCTTAAAAGATCCTGATTTGACTATTTAGTGTGCATCAAGAATATTTATTCATTTTTGTGAGATTTGGGTGTCACTGGCTGCCCAGCATTTATTGCCCGTTCCTAGTTGCCCATGAGAAGGTGATGGTGAGCTGCCTTCTCCAACTGTTGCAATCTACCTGCTGTAGGTTGACCCACTTTGCCATTAGGAAGGGAATTACAGGGTTTTCATACAGTGACAGTGAAGGAATGGGGATATATTTCCAAGTCAGGATGGTGTGTGGTTTGGAAGGGAACTTCAGGATGGTGGGTTTTGCCATATATCTGTTGCCCTTGTCCTTCTAGATGAAAGTGGTTATGGGTTTGACCGGTGCTGTCTGAGGATTTTTGGTGAATTTCTGCAGTGCATCTTGTAGATAGTACACACTGCTTGCTATTGAGCATCAGTGGTTGAGGGAGTGGATGCCTGTGGATGCAATGCCAATCAAGCAGCTGCTTTGTCCTAGATGGTGTCAAGCTTCTTGAGTGTTGTTGGAGCTGCACCCGTCCAGACAAATGGGAAGCATTCTATCACACTCCTCAGTTGTGCCTTGTCGATGGTGGACAGGCTTTGAGGGGTCAAGATGTGAGTTACCTGCCTCAGTAAGCCTCTGACCTGCTTTTGTGTGTTTATATGGTGAGTCCAATTGAGTTTCTGGTCAATGGTAACCCCCAGGATGTTGATAGTGTGGGATTCAGTGACGGCAACACCATTGAATATCAAGGGGCGGTGGTTAGATTGTCTCTTATTGGTAATGATCAAAGCCTGACATTTGCATGGCATGAATGTTACTTGCCACTTGTCAGCCCAAGCCTGGGTATTGTCTAGATCTTCTTGCATTTGAACATGGGCTGCTTCAGTACCTGAGGAGTCACGAATGATGCCTAACATTGTGCGAACATCCCCACTTTTTACCTTATGATGGAGGGAAGGTTATTGATGAAGCAAATGAGGATGGTTGGGCCTAAGTCACAACCCCGAGGAACTCCTGCAGATACGTCCTGGAGCTCAGATAACTGACCTCCAACACCCACAACCATCTTCCTATGTGCCAGGTATGACTCCAACTAGTGGAGAGTTTGATACCCATTGATTCCAGTTCTTTTGGGGTTCCTTGATGCCAACAATGCTGCCTTGGCGTCAAAGGCAATCACTTTCACCTCACATGATCTCAGTTGAGATATTACGAAGAGGACAACTGTAGATCTCAATGCTTTGAATTAGATCAAAGGCCAAAACTGCCATGATTTTGATTCATTACCACTATCCAAGAACCTCTATTCAATGAGTACTGTGGGAATGTCACTTGTGCTTTTGACATCTTCCTCCCACACTAGAAATTATTCATCTTGCCTCACCTGTAAAGAATGCATATTTGGGAGAGGGATTTAATGACAACTGTTGGCTATAAAACATATTACGAGAGGAGTTACAACTTCAGTGGATTAGAAGCTATGTATAACATAAGTGAGGATAACTTGACATCAATCAAGAACACTTTGAGTGAACACCTTGAGAAATGCTACAGTTAATAAGGGATAAACTAGCTCACAGATAAATGAAAACATAAGAACAAGAGCAGGAGTAGGCCATCAGGCCCTTCAAGCCTGCTCCGCCATTCAATAAAATCATGGCGGATCTTTCCATGGCCTCAGTTCCACTTACCCACCTCTCACTATAACCCTTACTTCCTTTACTGTTAAAAAAAATTATCTATCTTAGCTTTAGAAAAAAATTCTTACGACATAGGGTAAACTCTCCTGCTTAATTTAAAACCAACAACACAAAAAAGATTTATCCGTACAGTAATCTGTAAAAGTTCGAGTGGCCAAGAACAATGTAAAATAAAAATGAACAACTTTATTTCTTAAAGTATAACAGAGAATAATTAGCTAACCACTATTTACAATTTCTGTCTCTAACCTATCTTTTACCTTCCCTTCTATAATACTAGCCCGATAAAACTCCCAATTAAGATTTACAAAACAACATGTCTTGTCTCAAAACCAGGCAGCTGTAGGTTCTTGTCTTCGGATGTTCCTGTGTCTTCTTTCCTCCTTGTTAGGAATTTCTGCATTACAGGTTACTGATCAAAAAGGGATTTTTAAGAAAAATATTTTTTCAAGCAGTCGCTTACATGCTAGGATGTGGCAGATCTCCCCTCAACTGTTCAATTTTCCCCTGGTCTTATACCACAGAGCATTGGATTGTGTCATTGGCTTTTAAGATTGTCAATATAATCAGTTCAAGCTTGATTGGAAATTGATATTTTTATCGGTGTATAATTTAAACTGATTGGCTGAACTCAAATTTGTTTTTGTATTCAGGCAATGAACTACTCCAATTGTTCAACCCGGTGTTACATACATTGTTGCCTTATTGTGAACACTTAGTGCTGTGTCCGGTAGTTCCGCTGCTTTTAACTCTCTTACAGCTATACCCACATCTTCATACCACCTCCACACTTAAGAAGAAAATGAACCATCATAATGAAAAGATGGCTTCTTTTTTTTCCTCTGCTTTCTAAACATGTTATCCTAACATACAGATAACTTTAATATAAGTTCACCATAACTTCTTCCCACATACATAAAACATTAAATAAAGACAAATCTCATCTAAACTCTATCAGTTAAATCTGCGATAATGCGTCTGCAATTACATTCTTCCAACCTGCAACATGTATGATTTTTGAATTAAAAGTCTGTAACATAAGACTCCAATGAAATAGTCTCCTATTCTTGTCTTTAAAGCATTCTAAGAATGTAAGCGGATTGCGGTCAGTGTACACAATTGTCTCCAATGCATTGTTCGTGACATACACATTAAAATGTTGTGAGGCCGGTACCAAACTCAATAATTTCTTTTCAATTGTGGAGTATTTCCTCTGGTGGACGCTGATCTTCTTTGAAAAGTAACCAACTGGAAGTTCAACCCCATCCTCATCTTCCTGTAGGGGTGCAACTCCTTTGTCACTCACATCGATGGAGACTTTAAAAGGTTTTGAAAAGTTTGGCATAGCTAAAACTGGTTTGGTGGTTAATATCGATTTCAAATGGTCGAATGCCTCCTGGCATTGTTCTGTCCACCAAAACTTTGTGTTCTTCATCTGCAAATTGGTTAATGGTGCCACTATACTGTTGAAGTTTGGAACAAACTTCCAATAAAATCCGCTGAGTCCTAAGAATCGAAGCACCTCTTTGATTATGATTACATGATTACATTACAGTGTGGAAACAGGCCCTTCGGCCCAACAAGTCCACACCGACCCGCCGAAGCGCAACCCACCCATACCCCTATATTTACCCATTACCTAACACTACGGGCAATTTAACATGGTCAATTCACCTGACCTGCACATCTTTGGACTGTGGGAGGAAACCGGAGCACCCGGAGGAAACCCACGCAGACACGGGGAGAATGTGCAAACTCCACACAGTCAGTCGCCTGAGGCTGTGCCACCGTGCCGCCCTTTCTTTGAGGTTGTTCATGGAAATTCCTCCATGCCTTCGTCTTTGCATTCCATGGGGTCAACCTTCCATGCCCGATGTTACGTCCCAAAAACATCACCCTTGCTTTCGTGAATTCCATTATATTTAAGTTTATCACAAGTTTTGCTTCTCGTAGTTGCACAAAGACCTCTGCTAACTGTACCATGTGATCTTTCCAGGACTTACTAAAGATCATTACACTGTCCAAATAGACTGCACAGTGTTAACCCAGCCACAACTCTGTTCATTAGTCTTTGGAATGTGTGGATAGATAGGGGATAGAGGGATATGGATCACATATAGGCAAAAGGCTTTTAATTTAGAAAAGTGTCATTAATTGGTGCAGGCTTGGTGGGCCATAGGATCTGTTCCTGTGCTGTACTGGACTGTTCTTTGTTCTTTTAAAATGTTAAAAGCAGTTCAAATTTCGGATTGCAGTTTTAAGCTTACAACCTAGGAATCATAATCTCTGAGAGTATTAACAACTCTGAGTGTATTAATGACTGTTAGAACGAGGAATAAGGATCTGTGACTGCAACATTAACTTTATAGAACATGCATAAGAATTTTCACTGCCATAATGGTCCTGTCAGAGAAACAGGAGCACCTTTCTCTTACTGTCGTAATCATCCTATAGAAATAGAAGTAAGGATTTCTTACTGTACTAATGATCCTCTATTGTTGTGGATTTTGCCTACACGAGTGTCTTTTAGCTAATGGTTGTAATGCTTATGCTACCTCACGTAACATAAGAAACTAGGTATGGAGTGTTGAAGATCCAAGAGACATTTATTAACCCTATATATTATATACAAATATTACATTCACAGCACCTCAGCTTCTGGGCCATCATTAAGCTATTAGGTTTACAAAGGGAAGCATATTTCATTGTTATTTTAAAAGCATGCTGATATATTGACTCTGAGACACACCACAGCATCTCAAGCAGGAATATGAATCTCCAACTTTAATAGCAATTGTTTGCGGCAACCATGGCTGACTGTGGGAACTGAAATAAGCTGAGGGGCTCTTACAGTGCAGTGGTAATGCCCCTATCTGTGGACTCAACTCCCACCTGCTCTAGTGGTGTGTCACAGCCCATCTACATAAGTTCATTACAAACATCCATAGAAACAGGAGTAACAATTTATTGTAGCAGTAATACTACAATAGTATCAGGAGTACTACTTAGTGAGAGTAATAGTGACCATATGAAAATAGCAGTGCTGATCCATTCTGCCGACAGCAGCAGCCCATAGAAAAAGGAGCACAAATCGCTCACAAATCGGCTCATCCCTTTAAGAACCGAAATATAATTTGTTGACTGCCATAAAAAATCTAAACAAAAACAGAAGTAAGAAATCTTACATTTATAACACAATTATAGCAGTCGAAGTTTGAAATTTGCGAGTGCAGTTATTGTTGTGATCCATTGCGTTCCCAATTTCACGAACTTTACTCAATGTTCACAAAGTGACCACCAGGTGGAGCACCGCGCAGTATGTGCAAAATCAATGAGCTGATTTTAAATTTTCCTCTAGTATCAGAGCACTACGTATTAAACAATAAAAATAAGGTTACCAGAGCCAAATAAATGTAAGTATATTTCGTAGGAGCCCTATTTTGTATGCTTCCCCCCCCCCCCCCCCGTGTTTTGATAGACCCAATGTACTTTGTCATGTGTTCAGTTCTGGATTGCCCTCTGGGCCAGTTCGTTCAATCTTGCATATATCCAATCTCAGCACTTCACTTTGGATCTACTCCATTATTACTATTTAATTTTCTCGCTGAAGGCTATTTTTAATTATCCTGAAACCAGTCTGACTACTTTATGGTGAATCATTGACATTAATGTTAATAGGAGGAACGGTGGTGGCTCAGTGGTTAGCACTGTTGCCTCACAGCGCCAGGGACGTGGGTTTGATTCCATGCTTGAGTGACTATCTGTTGGAGTTTGCATGTTCAAACGCCACCCCTCCCCCTTCCTGTTTCTGTGCAGGACCCCTTCAGGTGCTTTGGTTTCTTCCCACAGTCCAAAGATGTGCAGTCTCTATGGATTGGCCATGCTAAAATTGTCCATGATGCAGGCTAGGTGGATTAGCCATGGCAAAAGCCCGAAACGTCGATTTCGCTGCTCCTCGGATGCTGCCTGAACTGCTGTGCTCTTCCAGCACCACTAATCCAGAATCTGGTTTCCAGCATCTGCAGTCATTGTTTTTACCATGGGAAATACAGGGTTTCAGGAATAAGTTTGAGTTGGGGTGGGGTGCTATTTGGAGAGTTGGTGTGGACTCAATGGGCCAAATAGCCATCCTGTAGGGATTTGATGATTAAAATCTGTTAGCTTTTTGGACACAATGACCTTAAGATACAGTAAGTATTACTTGAGACTTGCAACCTTTTGAAAGTGCACCATGAGCTTTTACACTGCACTAATGGAGTGATGTTATGTATGCAGTGCACATGTACAGGTGGACCACAGCAGCCATGTTGAATGGTGTCAATCTAACTTCCAATTGGAAAGATATACCCCATTTAAAATTGGCCAATATGCTGCAAAAAGGTCTCCAAGTCTTTCGTTTTCAGGTCTAGCATGACAGAAAAATAATCTCCTGGTACCAAGATTATAAGCAAGTAATTTTCTGACCAACAGAAAGTTTGTCTATTCGAGAATCCTGAAAAGGTTTGCAGCTTAAGACTCAGCTGTTTAATTCAGCAGTGAACTATATTTCAGGAGTGAAAATATCTGTTTCTCAAATTTGCAAGGCTTGTTTTCCACAGCATGTATTGTGAACTGTCCCTTTTGTTTATTACTTGTACACCTGCACTATTCTCTTCAACTTTACTTTCTGTAACTGTTTGTGTGTTTGATAAAGGTTACTGGAACAGACAGACCTGGATATATTTTCTGGGCTACGAGGTAACGGTGGATAGAAATGGGATTAAATAACTTGCTCTTATAGAGAACTGAGATGGACACCAAGGGCCAAATTATCTCCTTCTGTAATGTAACTGTTCTATGATTTTGTGGAACCATGGCATAGAAACCAGAGGAAGACTTTCTGATTGCAGTAATAATCTGTTATGGACTAAGCCAGACCACTCAAAACATTCTTAAGTAGGCAGCCCAGAACATAACTTTGCAATTTGTTCCGTTAAGTATACAGTGAAAATTACTCAGATTAGGTTAGCGAGGTTGACTGCTATATTTTAAAACAGACAAAAATTTATTCACAAAATTACACAATGAAACATAAAGAACAGAATAAAGAACCCCTACAGAACCCAACCTATCCAAACTAGACTTAATTATGCTGCTCCGAATATACACAACAGTCCCAATAAGCAAACTCCCTTTAAAAACCAGTATAAATGGAACACATGCTTACAGGTTGAAGTTGAAGGGCACAAAATAGAGAGAGAGAGAGTTTCCACATAGCTCTCTGCTCAAGACTGAATTAAAAACTGCTCAGCTCAGCTGGCTAGAGAGCTGACCACTCCCCTTTCTTTATACCGGTCACTTCTAAAACATGACCACTTTGGCCTGAAGTCTCATCTGTTTACATAGAAACAAAAGGCCTGTCAAAATCCTTTTCATCTCTGTACCAAACCAAACTGATCAGAGCCCCTCTTAAAATAATCATGGACAGACTCTCCTTGAGCCAAGGAACAGCTTTTTAAAAAATGGGACTAGCTTTGTGACACCTCACCCCTTAAAAGGATGGCTTCATTTTTAACCCTTCAAAACCCGGTTAATGGTCTAAACACACATATACACTATACCAACAATAAACATGCAAACACGCACAACCCCATGCAAATTCAGGCCGTGGTAGACCCATCACCGAACATCTCTACATCTCATTCAAGCCTTGATAATGCATCGGCAATCACGTTTTCGCAACCTGCCACATGCACAATTGTCAAACTGAATGGCTGCAACAACAAGCTCCATCTAAACAGTCTGGCATTTTTGTCCTTGAATTTTTCCACAAATGTCAATGGGTTGTGATCAGTGTATACGATTGTCTCAGATGCATTGCTGGTAATATAAACACTGAAATGTAGTAATGCCAACACCAGACTTAATGTCTCTTTCTCCACCATTGAATATTTCTGTTGATGAATGTTCAACTTCCTGGAAAAATACCCGATGGGTCTTTCTATTCCCTCCGTCATCTTCATGCAGGAGCACCGCACCGACATCCATATCACTGGCATCGATAGCAACCTTGAAAGGCTTCGTGTAATCTGGTGTGGCTAATACTGGGGCAGAAGTCAACAGAGTTTTTAGGCTGTCAAATGCCTTTAGACAGTCCGCTGTCCACTGAAATTTCTTGCCTTTTTTTTAACAATTCAGTGAGTGGAGCAGCCACACCGCTAAAGTTCGGCAAAAGCTTTTGGTAAAATCCACTCAATCCCAGGAACCGTAGTACCGCTTTTTTTGTCGACGGTGTGGTAATTCCCCAATTACTTTTATTTTTGCATCCCATGGGGCCATTTTTCCTTGTCCAATAACATGGTCCAGGAAAGTGACTTGAGCTTTGGCAAATTCACTTTTAGCTAGGTTTACCATCAAGCCTGCCTTCCGAAGTTAATCGAATAAGTCCAATAAATTCTGTAAATGTTCTTTCTATGAGTGACTAAAAATCACCAGGTCATCAATGTACACCACACAGTTGGGTAATCCAGCAATGATCTTATTAGTCAATCTCTGAAATGTGGCTGGAGCATTTTTCATACCAAATGGCATGACTTTAAACTGATATAGTCCATTTGGCATTACGAAAGCCGAAATAGCCTTTGCTGTCTCTGACAGAGGTACTTACAGTAGCCTCTGAGCAAGTCTAGCTTAGAAATGTAAGTTGCTTGTCCCGCTTTTTCAACACAGTCCTCCAACTGTGGAATTGGATACGCATCAGTCTCTGTAATAGCGTTAACTTTGCGATAGTCCACACATAACCGTTGGGTACCATCTGGCTTTGGCACCAGTTACTGTAACTCACTTCGATTATTCCATCTTGGAACATGCACGCTATCTCCTTCTGAACCTGTGCCAACTTTAGAGGGTTATGCCTATAAGGATATTGCTTAATGGGAACAGCATCTCCTATATCTACATCATGCACAATTCGGTTAGAAATTCCCAGTTTATTTCCGCATATCTCCACATGTGATAGTAATAAGTCTTTCAGGTCATTTCGATTTTCTTGTGGAAGGTAACTCAATAATTTATCCCAATTTTTGACAACTTCCTCATTGTCCAATTGATTTGAGGAATGTCCAATTCAGAACCCTTTGATGTCAGTTCTTCCTTCTGTGCTGTAATCATTAACACCTTCTCCTCTTGCTTTCCTTCCCTATCAAAATACCTTTTGAGCATATTCACATGACACACTCTGTGAGATTTCTTCCCGTCTGGAGTCCTTATCAAGTAGTTCATCTCACTCAATTTCCTCTCGATTTGATACGGCCACTAAACCTTGTTTTCAAGGGCTCACCTGTTACTGGAAGTAAATTACCCTTCAGATCTTCACTGAGATCTACCTTTCACTTTCCACGTGAGGATATCTCTTTCCCCAATTTCTATCCCTCATGGACTTAAATTAATTCAGGAAGCAAAATCAAGTTTTATGGACCAGCTCATAATCATCAACCAATTCAGCTGCTAACCTTGCTGTTTTAACTCTCTCTGTTTTAACCCCTCTTCCACATGAATTCACACAACTTCAGATAGTGAATTTTTGAATTCCTCCAAAATAATTACCTCTGTAAGGGCATCTTAGGTTTGTTTGATTTTTAAAGCTCTTATCCATCTATCGAAATTACTCTGTTTGATCCTTTCAAACTCAATATAGGTTTGACCAGGGTCCCTCCTTAAAGTCCGTCGACTTTTGGTACAAGCTCATATGCACTTAAAATGGCTTTTTCACCTCCTCATACTCCTTAGATACCTCTTTTGATAAAGATGTGAATACCTCACTAGCCCTGCCTACAAGTTTCGCTTGGATCAACAACATCCACATTGCCACTGGCCACTGCATTTGTCTAGCCACCTTTTCATATGAGATGAAAAAGGCTTCTACATCCTTCTCACCAAATTTAGGCAATGCTTGAGTATACTTAAACAGTTTCTCACTAGGCTTCTGATTACCAGGCTCCTCAGCCTCTTCCTCACTCAGCCTACCTCAGTCTTTATCTCCAGCCGTTTAAGCTGACTTTCCTTTTTAAGTGTCAGTTTTTGAAATTCAAACACACTTTTTCTTTCTCTGCTTTCTCTTTTTCCCTCTCTTCTGCTTTTAATTGTAACTCAAACTGTTTCAGTTCTGCTGCCCTTTCCTTATCTCTCGCCCCTAATTCAAGCTGCTTTATTTGCAATTGAATTCTTGCCATCTCAATAGATTCTGATGATTTCTCCAGCAAGTTTAAATGCTGAGCTACTGCTGTAATTATCTCATGTTTCCTCACAGAAGCTGACAGTTCCAATTCCAGCTTCTCTGCTAATTCTTGCAACTTGGTCTTATTCACTTTTTGCAAAACTTCCAAAGTCACCGCATCCACATCCTGAAAACTTTTGGTGACTGAAAGAGCCATTTCCATCCCAAACTTTGTCTACCCAACCAAACCAACACCCAGAATAAAGACACTCGCACCTATCATTCGCTGTTTAAAATACCGCAAAGAGCCCTCAATCTGTAATGGACTAAGCCAGACCACTCAAAACATTCTTAAGCAGGCAACCCAGACCATAACTTTGCAATTTGTTTCGGTAAGTGTACAGTGAGAATGACCTGGATTAAGTTAGGTAGGTTACTACTAGATTTCAAAACAGACAAATATTTATTTACAAAATTACACAATGAAACACAAAGAACAGAATAAAGAACCCCTACAGAACTCAGCCTATCCAACTAGACTTAATTATTCCAAATATTCACAACAGTCTCAATAAGCAAACTCCCTTTAAAAACCAGTATAAATGGAACACATGCTGACAGGTTGAAGTTGAAGGGCAGAAAGAGAGAGAGAATTTCCACACACTCCCTGTTGAACTTCCAACCAGTTCAAGACTGAACTAAAACTGCTCAGCTCAGCTGGAGAGCTGACCACTCCCCTTGCTTTATACAGGTCACTTCTAAAACATGACCACTTTGGCCTGAAGTCTCATCTGTTCACATAGAAACAAAAGGCCTCTCAACATCCTTTTCATCTCTGTACCAAACCAAACTGATTGGAGTCCAGCCCAGTTTATTACCCCTCTGAAAATAATCAACGATAAAGTCTCCTTGAGCCAAGGAACAGCTTTTAGGAAAAAAAAGGGACTAGCTTTGTGACACGAAGCAGGACTGAAATTCCTGAACGTAGTAATAGGCTGTTCAAAACAAGATTATAAAGTTCCAAAGAACAGAAGTAAGAATCGCTGACTGTAGTAAGAACCAGATAGAAATGACAGTTGGTATCTTTAAGTGCAGTATAGTTCTTCAACATAGGGGTAAGAACTAATAATTATAAAAAAAGAAGGTAGAATCTCTGACTGCTCAATTAACCAAAAATAGGACCAAGTATGCTAACTTCAGCAACAATACAATAGGCAGAAAAGTAAGAATCTCCATCTGCAAAAGCAGAGCAGACACAGCATTAAGATTTCTGACTGCAGTAATAACACCAAAGAAACAGTGACTAGAATTTTCAACTGCAGTAACAAATCTATAGAAAGACATATCAGAAAGTCTGGCTGCTGGCCTGAATAGTGATGCTCACATCCCATGAGTGAATAAAAAAACCCTCTAACTGTAACAATAACTTTATAAATATAAGAATTTGAGAGTGCAGTTATTATCCTAGTGAAATAGGAATAAGAATCTGATTGAGATAATAATCCTAAAGAAACAATATGAACCAAGTATTGCAGTAATAATGTGATAAACAGCAGTATGAATCTGTGTCTGAAGAAATTATGAACATCTGATGAGAGTCATACTCTATAGAAACAAGGGAACTATCTTGGGCTGCAATATTGATCGTATAACGGTTGGAGTAAAAAACCATTGCTGCATTAATAATTTGGTGGAAAATGGTGTATGAAGTTCTGAGTGCATAGAAGCAAGAGTCTGTAGTAATAGCACAATAAATCCAAGAGTGGGAAAATGGATGAAATGAAACACATTGCAACAATAACCTTATTTGTAATAAGGATATCAAGACATAGGTCTACAATAATAATAGTTTAGAAGCTTGGGTAAATCATAAACACATTTTCTAAATCATTTAAACATAAGTAAGTGTGTATTTTGGAATTACTTTGAACATACCAACATCCTAGTTTTGTTTTAAATAATATAAGTATAAAGAAATTACCATTAAGTTTATAAAATGTTGTATTAAATAGTATATTTGTACTCTAATGGTTTGCTGAATTACTAAAATAAACCATAATGTAGGAGCCTTTTTCTGAACCTGTTTTACAGAAAATAGAGGGTGCTAAATTCACCTCCTTATGAAATGCCATGGCAATTCTGAATTGATCCATCCTGTGCTGCCATATACACAAACTGCAGAGTTTGAAATTACACAGGAGTGTGATCAGTCTGCTCTTAAAATGGGTGAGTTCTCTCTCAGTTCACTTGAAGAACCTCAGCCCAGTCACTACTGTAGTAGATGATTTTAATAGATGCATTTCATATAAGTTAATGAGTAAGGATCAACTAAACTTTTTAAAAACTGCAGAGTTTTTTTTCGCTGCATTAAATTTCTGTGAATACTCATTGATTCATTGGCTTAGGGCAGTTCCCTACAATTCTAAAATAATGATGGGAAATGCCAGGAATTGGATAAGGTAGTATCTATGCTGAGAGAAACACAATCATGCATTAAAAAAGTTAGAGAAGTACGTTATTAAGCTAATACAGGGACATGGACAGCATGGGACGTGCTGAACAAAACAGTTGGCTAGAAAGCAGAAGTTAAATGACAGGAGGATGATGCATGAGGCTAAGCCACAGAGAGTATAATGGGACTCTTCCAAGTTCAGTGGGTATTAGAGAATATTGTCTTTATTTCAAAGAGGATGGAATATAAAATTAGGGACAGTTTGTTAAAACTATCTCAGGCACTAGTCAGACCACACCTGGAATACTGTGAACAGATTTGGTTCCATTAGCTAAAGAAAGACAAACCGGCCTTGAAGGCACTCCAGTGAAAGGTCACGAGGCTGATGCCAAGTATGGAGGGACTGTCTTATGAGGAGAGACTGGGTAAATTGTGCCTGTATTCATTGAAATATAGAAGAATGAAAGGCAAAACATACAAGATTCTTCAAGGACTTGACAGGGTAGATTTGGAAAGGTTGATTCCCCTTGAGAGAAAGGCTGGGTCATTAATTATATTCGAGGCTGAGATAGACAGATTTTTAGTCAGTAAAGGAATCGAGGGTTGTAGGTAAAAGGCAGGAAAGTGGAGTTGAGGATTATCAGATCGACCATGATCTCGTTGAATGATGGAGAAGACTTGATGGAATTAATGATCTACCTCTGTTCCCATGACTCATGGTCTTAACTTCCTTTCAGAATGCTTAGATTGAACTTGTCTCCCCTCACTCTCAGGCTAAAAATTGATTAGTCCTGCTCATGATGCCTGGCCAGAAAACAATAGAAATGCACCTTAAGGGTCTAGAGGCTGCTTTCCAATGCCGAGGTGACAAGAGAGGGTTCAGACAGATTGCAGCTCAGCAGCTGATGGATTGTTACTGGATTTGTGGTCAGGGCCAGGTTTCCAGACCCAGGGCTGACAGACACGAAGAGCAAGACAAAGGTCACATGATACCTGGACATTGATGCTGGTGCAGGGTGCTGTCTCAGATGAGGAGGGCGTGTACTTCAAGTTTCCCTGCTGGGCTGTGGACCAAATGCCGGAAAGTCAGATTAAACTGGCTGGCTCATTTTCCAGCTGGTGCGAACGTGATAAGTATCCTCTGTCTGGGTGTGTTTATGGGATGTTGTGGGAATTAGAACAGTTCCTTAGTTAAGTTTATCTATCGAGTTGGTTGAATTTTCTAATAGTTAAGTTATTCTAAATTCCATTTTCTTCTGTTCGTGTTTCAATGGAATTTTAAAAAAATATATACTTTTATTGGAAAACAGATTTTTTAATGCTACAACAAATACAAAATACAATTCAAAACAATACAAAGAAAGAACACCAAAAAAATGTAAAAAACCCAAACCGCCCTCATGTACAAATGTATAAATATGCATAAAATAAAACCCAACTAACTACTTAACTAAATAAATAATGATTAACAAACTAATAAATAATAATACAGCTCAGCCAAACAAAACACTTACTCTTGAATATCGAGAACATTAATTTTCACCTATTCATATGTTCACAGTTCCCCTCTCTGGATATTGGACTCGTAAAGCACAATCATTATGGCTATCTAAAAGCCCTTATTAGTGTGGCAGACAAATCTGTGTCCAGGTATCCCAAAAAGGGCCACCATGCCTTATAGAAGTTTTCAGTTTTGTGGTCTACCATTCTTGTAAGAAAATCCAAGGGGATATTCTCCATAACAATCTTCTGCCAACCCGACAGCCCCGGGGATTTTCGGATACCCAACCTAACAAGATATTCTTTGTAGAGCAGAAAGTGAGGATGTTGAAAAGTGTTTTCTTAAAGCGCACCTGCAGGGAACACACTGGGCAGGCCAAGAAGGGAGATTGGGTCCTTCTCCACCCTTACACCCAAAATACCCTCCATTGCCCCGCCACAACGCTCCAGTATGTTTGAAGCCTACCACTGGACCAGAGTCAATGGGTAAGAGTGCCCGTACTAACTTTACACTTGGGACATGTTGAAGATATCCCTGGTTTAAATTTTGACAAATGATCCGGAGCCAAATGGACCCTGTGGAGAATCTTCAACTGTAAAGCATGGGTCCGATTGCAAACTGATATCTTTCTTGCGTTTTCCCAAATATCGTCCCATGCCTCTGAGGAGACCTCAAAGCCTAACTCTCCCACACCCTGCAAAGTCGATCAAAATCATCTGAGGGGCCGTGCCACAATTCATGATATAAAGTGCTGACAGAAAGTGTATTCTTAGCACTGAGCACCCTCCTCTCTATGTCGGATTTGTAGGGATCTGTTAAAGGTATAGATTTTTTAAAATTAAATCCGTAACTTGAAAAAATGAGAGAGGCCCCTGCTGGATAGCTCGTACGTCCGTGCTAAGTGATCAAAGGACATCAAAGTGTCTTCCTCAAATAAGTCACTCATGCAAGACACACCCCGAGCTGCCCAATGTTTGAATCCTGAATCCATTAGTCCTGGTTGAAAACCCGGCATACCCACTATCGTTTTAAGAAAAGGTGTTTTGCCAATATTGCCTTCCCTCTGCCGAATTGTCCTCCATGCTTTAACAGTATTGATAACTATTGGGTCAAGGCAATATTCCCTAACTGTCCTCATTTTGTTCAAAAACAGCAAGCTAGCAACGGGGCACCTTGCCTGAGAAGTCTCCATATCTAATCATATTGAAAGAGGGTCCCCACAAGCCCAGTCACTCACATAAGATAAAAGCGAGCTTAGTTGATAGTTTTTGATGACCAGAAGATCCACTCTCCACCGCTCTGTGAGGCAATTACAGTTTAGCTAATTTATTAAGGGGCTGCTTATGATGCCAAATCAAAGACCTGAACATGCTGTTCAGCCTTCTGAACATTTGCTTATCAAAAATCAGGGGAGCATCCGTATAGGATACAAGAAACTGGGGAGAATATTCATCTTAATAAGTGCTATCCAACCTACCCATGAGACCGGTAACGCCTCCCATCTTTGAAAGTCTTGTTTGATTTTGTTGAATAATTGAACAAAATTAGCCTGAAACAACTGACCAAGAACTGGAGTGATGAATATGCCCAAATACATAAAACCCCTCTGGGACCACTTAAATAGGAATCAAGATTTGCCCTCAAGACCTAGCACCTTCATAAGACCACCCATAGGCGTAGCCTCTGATTTTACAAAATTAATCTTCTACCCCGAAAAGGTGACAAACTGGCTGATTCATTGTATCAGGCGAGGCACTGAAACTGCTGGATTTGACAAAACAAATGAGTACATCGTCCTTGTACAACGAAATCTTATGTAAATTTGACCCCACTCCTGGGGTTGATAGATTGGGATCCCCACGAATGGCCTCCGCCAATGGTTCAATCACCGATGTAAAAATCAGTGGTGAAAGGGGACATCCCTGTTGGCTGCCCCTAAAAATGTTGAAATTACTTGATTGTACCCCATTGGTGATGACCACAGCGAGAGGGTCACTGTAGAGAACCTTTACCCATCTTATAAAGGCTTCACCCAAGCCAAACTGCTCCAGAATAAAAAAAGGTACGGCCATTCAGCCCGGTCAAATGCCTTCTCCAATCCCTGTACAGACTGTTGTTGAGACGCTTGAGTTACGTTAAGCAGCCTCATAACATTATTGGAGGATCTGCGGCCCTTTATGAAGCCCATCTGGTCCTCTTTAAAATAAAAGGTAACATAGTCTCCAACCTTAACGCAAGAGTCTTACAGAGGATTTTAAAGTCCACATTTAAAAGTGAAATGGGCCTGTAAGAAGCACAGTCCTCCGGAACCTTCCCTTTTTTAAGAATAAATGAAATATTGGCCTCTCTTAGAAATGGCAGGAGACGATCAATGTACCAGTCATTGAACATGTTGAGCATCAGGCCTGACAATATGTTTATACATTCCTTATAGAGTTCACTGGGAAATTCATCAGGACTGGGTGCCTTTCCACTCTGAAGCTGTTTCACAGCCTCCTGCACCTCTTCCTCTGATAAGGGGGCATTGACAAAAGACTCTTGTTTAGGGGTGACACCTGGGAGCTACATAAACTAAAACCACTACAAATCAACAAACCCACAAAGTTAAAAATCACACAATTAAACCTGTTGGACTATAACCTGGTGTTGTGTGATTTTTAACTTTGTACACCCCAGTCCAACACCGGCATCTCCAAATCAAACCTACAAAGCTATCAAAGATTATATACAACAAAAAACAAAAGAAAGTCAACCAACATATAAAGCGCCAATGGCACTGAAAAGGGGATCCCAAAGGGGGCATTTACACATCCCAGAACCCAATTTCCCATCCCACTGCCAATACTGCAGCTAGGGCATTTAAATACCTGAACTGGGCATAAAGTGCCTGTAAGTAGGCATCTTGTCATCCCAACCATTTTCTCCCCTCCTAGCTAGAGCTGCACCATAAACACAAGCTAAAAAGAAAGAAAATACACCATGAATTAACAATGTGAACAAAGAAATTTTGAAAAAATGGTAAGTACACCACCCATCTTTTGGTATAACTTAACTTAGAAATGGAAAGTACACATTCCAACTGCCCCGAACGTAGTTTAGACCAGATTGTTACCAATAAAAAAAGGAAAAGAAAGTCCCGACCAGACTTCGTGTCTTTTTTTAAAGACACACAAGAGACATATCCGGACAACACTATTTGTACATACTAAATTGTTCAGATTAAGTTAATTTGTCCACAAAGTCTCTCGCCTTCTTCGACGTGTCAAAGAGATATACAGATCCATCTAAGGTGATCTGAAGCACCACCGGATACTTCAGAGAGTACTGGATCCCAAGCTCCCTCAGTCTTCTCTTAACACCATAATTTTCTTTTTATCTTTTGCCCTTTGACAAGTATTGCTTGTCCATTCCCGCAACATCCTCCCCAACGGACTTTCAGGAGGAATGTTACCAGGGACTTTGTCTTCTTCCTTTACTCCGTGACAGCTACTCTGCCTACACCCCATTTCCCGGGGCCCTCGCCAGTCCCTCAGCGATTAAATACCCCTTTTCCCGGCCACCAAGGCAATACTTAAAAGCCAGGTTTCTTACCTTGGTCTGTGCACAGAGTTGCCTGGCCCCTTTTCGCCGTATTTTCTATCGACCTCCGATCACTGTCCAATTCAGATGTCTCTCTTGTGGGATCCGTACCAGTCGCCAAGGGAGCGGACCAAACCGGGACACGTACCGCTCCTCAATTGGGAACGGGACACGTCTTCCCAGTGTCCAAGGCCAGCCACTCCCCCCGGCGATGGAAGAACATCCCGGACAGCCCCCAATTGTGAGAAACAAAGCTCACACACTTCAATAATTGCAGTCTGAGACAAAATCTGAATCAGTAGTGTCCTTTATTTTACTCTTGCAAGAGGGTGTGATGTCCAGTGTCTACAAGGCAAGGGACACACACACACCAAATTCAATTAATACACGATATTTATATAATTTGGTTTCTTTTTTTTTCATTGCACCTCCTCTGTTTACATCTTCCACTTCCCTAAGACCGGCACCCTTTCCGTGACCAACACTAGATCATCCTTTTCTATTAATATTGCCTCATATTTCAAAATCCACGAGTCTGTCAACCATCGCCCAGCTTTTTGGTTTAGGATCGTTCTCACTTGGTGTGGGGTGTTTACTATTAGGGCTCTCCCAAATGTAAGCTTTCTGCTTTCCTCCACCAACAGTGCAGTGGCAGCCACAGCCTGCACACACTCAGGCCATCCCCGGGATACTGGATCCAATAGCTTCGAAAGATATGCTACTGGCTGTTTCATTCCTCCCCACCTCTGGGTTAATACTCCCAAAGCCGCTCCCTTATCTACAGTGGCAAAGAGGTGGAAAGGTTTATCTAGGGAAGGTAAGGCTAACACGGGGGCATGGAGCATATCTCTTTTGAGTTCCTCAACTAGTTTTTTTTCCTCATCATCCCAACTTAGACATTTTGGTTCCTCCTCTAATAGTTTGAGATATAATTTCTTAGTCTTCTGAGCATAGGAATCAATCCACAATCTGCAATATCCCGTTAGACCCAAAAATTTACGTAACTCCCGTTTAGTCCTGGGCAGCGGCATCCCCACTATTCCCTCTATCCGTTCCGGGCTTATCTTTCACTTTCCCTCACTAACTAAATGCCCCAAGTATTTCACTTCTTGCTCCACATATTGTAGTTTGTTTTTAGATACTCGCAGTCCTTGTTGGCCCAGAAAATTCAAAAATTTGTTAGTGGCTTCTACTACTCTTTCTCCAATATTTGTTCTAACATCTGTCCAAATAAATTCGTGGATTCCGTAAACCCCTGGGGGAGCACAGTCCACCGGTATTGCTGTTTCCGTCCTGTCTTGGGGTCTTCCCATTCAAAGGCGAACAAATTCCTACTTTCCTCCGCCAAGGGACAAGCCCAAAAGGCATCCTTTAAATCTATCACACTCAACCATTTGTGGTCATGAGGGATTTTACTTAATAACGTATAGGGGTTTGGCACCACTGGGTGCCTGACCTATACTATCCGATTTAATGTTCTCAAATCGTGCACCAATTGATAAGTTCCATCAGATTTCCGCACTGGTGGAATTGGGGTATTATAAGGAGACATACATGGCTCCAACAGTCCATCTCTAAACAGTCCTTCAATTACTGGCTGCAGTCCTCGTTTACCTTCTATGGAAATGGGATATTGTCGCTCACAGACAATGTCCCCTTTCCTTTCTAAACTTATTAAAAGGGGAGGGATCTATAGTTTTCCACGATTCCCTTCTCTAGCCCATACAATAGGGTCTATCTTTCTCTCCACATCCTCTGTCAACATTGCCATTTGTACAACTAATTCTTTTTCCTGAATTCCAATCTCCAGTCCTAAGAGGATAATTAAGTCTCTCCCTAGTAAGTTATTTCCTATATCAGGGATATACAGCAGTTCCCCTGTGACCCTATCCTTAGGACCTTCTATCATCATAGGTTCAAATACTGGAACAGTAAATCCTTCCCCTTTTACCACCGAAACAGTAATTGACCGTGTCGACATTTCTACTTTCTTTGGTTTAAAATTTAGCGATGACCGTGCTGCCCCCGTATCTACTAGGAAGACTACCTCTTCCCTATAGGGTCCCACCTTCAAGTTTATCAAGGGTCCCTGGTGGGCCCCCGAGGAACCCCTGACACCCCTATTCTTCATCAAAATTCATAAGCGGAATTGCCGTTTCTTCCCTTTGTAGATCAGGACACTTCTGCTTAAAATGCCCTATCTTTCCACAATAATAGCATCCTGCCTGTGGAGACCTCCATCTCTGCCCCTGTCGCTCGAACCTTTTGTCAAATGCTCCCCCTTGTCCTCTCCCTCTCCCCCTTCCTCTCTGTCCGACATGCTGCCACCCGCCGCTCCGGTTGCTCAATATTGGTTCCATTCTTTTCTTAACTACCTCATCAACCGTAGCTACCATCATTTTCACCTTCTGTTTTTGTCTCTCATCCTCTCTCTTTACAAACACTTTCTGTGCCTCTCTTAACAATTCATCTAATGGTATATTCAAAATAGACATTAACTCAGCCCAGGTATACAGACTGGGCCCCAAAAATTGATCAATTTGTTCAGACAACCCCACCGGATCCTCAGCCAGGACCTTCATTTCCTTTTTAAATGTTCTGACCTCCCCACTGGTGAGGGGGGCATTTACAAACCCAATCCCAGGACCTTCATTTCCTTTTTAAATATTCTGACCTCCCCACTGGTGAGGGGGGGGACTTCCAAACCCAATCTCTTTGTCCCCTATTGGTACCTCCTGAAGGGGATAAGTCGTTACGTTCTTCCCTTTTTTTTTGTTTTTCCCCCTTAGGCTTTGATTGAGATCCTCCGGAGGCCTCCTCTACATCTACTGTAGTTTTCCTTTCTTTTGCTGAGGATTGAGGGTCAGGAACAACAACATCCCTGTCCACTGCCCCTTCGTCTTCCTCTTGTGAGTCATCTGTTTCCTGTCCCTGTCTGTCTGTCTCTCCTCCTCCCCCGTTTTCACCTAACCTGATTTTATGGTACGGGGGGGGGGGGCAAATAGCCAAGAGGATCCCGGGGACTGGGTGGGGCAGAGGGGGAATCCCTTGTCTTTACTACCATCATTCCCAAACTGCCCTTTCAACAGGATGCATAGTCCGCCTCCTCTTGACTAAAAGGTTGTTTTTTATTCACATACAAATCTAAATACTGACAGACCCAATCCCCCTCCGAACCATACTTTTGCCAGAAGACAGCTGGACGAAGGATTGGGTCTTTGGACCATACTAAGATCACTGCCGCTGAGAAGTCCTGGAAGAACATGATTTTAGAGCTCTCGTAAACTTGGGCCTTTGGATCCTTCCCCTGGATTCTGGAAGCTCCCACGATTCTCTCCTTACTTTGATAGTAATGAAACCGCACCAAAGCAGGATGAGGACATTGATCCAGATCTGACCTCCGCGCCGTGACCCAGTGAGCCCTCTCCATCTTCGAGCCTCTCATTTCAGCTTCCAAGTTAAGGAATTTCAACAACCAGTCCTCAATAAATTCTGCAGGCTTCTCACCTTCCTTACCCTCTGGCAGACCAACGATCCGAATATTTTTTCTCTTGCCCCTGTTCTCGAGGTCATCAACCTGGTCAAGCAAATTACAGACTTGTGTCTCCAGGGCTTGGATCCTATCCTTGGAGGAATCGGTATTGGCTACCACAACTGTGACCCTGTGTTCTACCTCATCCGTCCTTTTCTCCAGGTCTCCCATCTGCAGTTCATGCTTCTGCAGCATGATAGAGATCGGGACCAGCTTCTCCTCTATCTGCTTGCCCAATATCTCGTGAGATTTCGTGAGCTCCTTTACCAGGACCTGGTAAGAAATCGATTCCGAGGATCCTGCTGCCTGGACCGCGGGCCCAGCCTCAGATGTACCTCCTCCCTTCTTCAGCATCCCTGGACGGTGAAAACCGAGGTAAGTTGCTCTCTGACAGTGTCCTGAGACTCCATGACCTTTCCAGAGTCCCAAGATATCGCAGTGGCCTGAGTAGGGCGGGCTAGGACTTCATCCCACCTGCAATGCAGTGCAGAGCTCAGCAACGCAATCTTCCCTCGGTCGCCACCATCTTGGATCCTCTCAACTGCAGTGTTTAAATAAATTCTGACTTGCTTACAGCCGACTGGCTGCATCACACCTAGAATATCTACTTCATATCTGCCTTTATAATAAGAAAATGTTAGGGTCTAGGCTACCTTCTTAAAAAAAACTTGAGGCCTGGTCCATAACAGGGTTACTCAGGAGTGAGCCTATATTTAATACTATAACTTTTCCTGAGTGACTATTTACTTAGTTTCATCAGAACTTTGCAAATTTTCCAGTTTAAAAAAAGAGAGGGTTGGAGGGTTCCAAGCATAGGGCAGTTGCCCAGCAGAAAATTCAATTTCCCAGGTAAATCTTTCAAAGTCTGACTCAAAGAAAAGTCATCTATGAATATAGAAACAGAGCTAATATTTTGAGGCTGACACGATTTCTTCAGAACTCAAAGAAAAGTCGTATTAAACTTGAAATATTAACTGTGATTCTCTATCCACAAGAGCTGCCAGACCTGCTGAGTTTTAGTAGCACTTGCAGTTTTTATTATGCACAGCTTAATTTTTGCAGTCAGGTCTGCACTTAAACTTTGGATTTATTCTGGACCTTGAACGAACACAAGATCAGAAGGGAAAAGTGATGGAGTGGATGAGTCAGGGAACAACTTTGGATACAGAACTGGCTCAAAGGTAGAAGACCACTCAAAGGTGGTGGTTGTGGGTTGTTTTTCAGATTGGATGCCTGTGACCAGTGGAGTGCCACAAGGATCGGTGATGGGTCCTCTACTTTTTGTCATTGACATAAATGATTTGGATGCGAGCGTTAGAGGTACAGTTAGTAATTTTGCAGATGACACCAAGATTGGAGGTGTAGTGGACAGCGAAGAGGGTTACCTCAGATTACAACAGGATCTTGACCAAATGGGCCAATGGGCTGAGAAGTGGCAGATGGAGTTTAATTCAGATAAATGTGAGGTGCTGCATTTTGGGAAAGCAAATCTTAG
>NC_057718.1:85445272-85450989 GCF_004010195.1 Chiloscyllium plagiosum
GTGGTGGAGGCTGGTACAATTGCAACATTTAAGAGGTATTTGGATGGGTATATGAATAGGAAGGGTTTGGAGGGATATGGGTTGGGTGCCGGCAGGTGGGACTAGATTGGGTTGGGATATCTGGTTGGCACGGACGGGTTGGACTGAACGGTCTATTTCCATGCTGTACACCTCTATGACTCTATGACTCGAGGTTCGCTAAGAGGATAGGTTAGCCATCAGTCACTGTAGACAGTGTGAATATAACTGGTGTGAATGTGGACAGAATAAGTATGAACAGGTCAGTGGGAGAGTTTTAGCATGGACAAGATTAGTGTGGACAGTGAAACTTCTGGTCTGTAAGAAGGGGAGAGTATCAGTCCAGGCAAGGCAGGTATAGACAGTGTCAGTATGGATGGTAACAGTACCAACATACGTAGTGCAAGGATTGTGGAAAGTGTCAATTTGGGCATTATCAGTGTGGAAAGTATAAGTTGTGGACATGGTTAATGTGGACAGTAACATTACAGTGTGTCAGTATGAACAAGGTCAATATGAGTGTAATCAGTGTCAACATGGATAATGTGAGTGTGAAAATTGTAGTGTAGACAGTGTGGGTGCAAAAACTAATTTGTAGTTAGCATCAGCATGGGGAGTGTCAGCATAGACAGACAGTGCGGAGAGAGAGAATTGTGGACAGTATGAGTATTGAAGACAGTGTCAGTTGTAGAGTATGTGTGTGGACAACATCAATGTGGACAGCATTAAAAATCACATAACACCAGGTTATAGTCCAACAGGTTTATTTGGATGCACGAGCTTTCGAAGCGCTGCTTCTTCATCAGGTGGTTGTGGAGCAGAATCATACAACACAGAATTTATAACAACAGGATTGCAGTGTCATGGAATAATAGTAAACAAATTTAGCTTGAGTCTTTCGGTTTTGAGAATGATATGTTAGTTTCGGTTCCTTCATATGTAAGTCCCAGAACTTTCTTAAGGTTACATTGTCAAGCTAGCTTTTAGCAACAGGTGCCGTCTCAGCTCCGATAATGCATTGAAGGTGTGAAGTTAAAGTCTGTCTGTGTCCTAATGCTAGGTCAGACTGATTCTGTATCTAAAGTTGAATTTACAGAATCTTACAAGGATGTATGCAGGTTTTCAGCAAAATAAAATGTAGTTCTGCAAGTACAAATTCACCCCACAGACTTATATGTGTGTGTGTGTGTTTGTCTGTGTGCAGGGGAGATCGAATGAATGTGTGCATGTGTGTCTGTGTGTGTCTGTGTATAGTGTAGTAGGGTCATCTGTGGTGTGACATGAACCCAAGATCCTGGTTGAGGCCATCCCTATGGGTATTGAACTTGGCTATCAGCCTCTGCTCGGCGTGTTTGCATTTGTTGCCGTGTACTTGGTGGGCGACACTCTGACAAGTCTTGCAGCATCTGCCGTGACAGGGTTGTAGGTGTTGTCCTGAAAGGTGGGCAGTTTGCTGTGAACAATGATTTATTTGACATTTGGTGGTTGTTTAAAGATGAGAAATGGAGGAATGGGGAAGGTCATGGCGAGATGCTTATTCTCTTCGATAATGTGTTACAGGCTGTGAAGAACATGGCGTAGTTTTTCCCCTCCGGGAAGTACTGGACAACAAAGGGTACCCTATCTGTTACGACCTGTATCTGTGTCCTGAGGAGGTCATTATGGTTTCTGACTGTGGCACGTCAGAAGTTGAGCATCGTACCCTGTTCATATGAGGGCATCCTTGAGCACCTTCAGGTGTCCATCACATTTCTCCTCATCTGAACCGAGTCTGTGTATACAGAGGGCTTGTCTGTAGTGGATGGCTGTTTTAATATGTTTAGGGTGGAAGCTAGAGAAGTGTAGCATTGTGAGGTAATCTGTGGGTTTGTGGTAGAGTGAGGTGCTGAGGTGCCCATCCTTGATGGAGATACATGTGTCCAAGAATGAGACAGATAGTAGAGAGTAGTCCGTGGTGAGTTTGATGGTGGGATGAAAGTTGTTGATATCACTGTGTAGTTTTTTTAATGACTCCTTGCCATGGGTCCAGAGAAAAAAAATGTCATCAATGTACTTGCTGTCTGGTGTTGGTTGGAGTTCCTGCTTAGAGAAGAAGTCTTGTTCGAGACTGTGCATGAAAATGTTGGCATATTAGGGGGCAAATTTGGTCCCCATGGCTGTTCCGTGTGTCTGGATGAAGAACTAGTTATCAAAGATGAAAATGTTGTGGTTGAGGAAAAAGCGGATGAGTTATAGGATGGTGCTTGGAGACTGGCAGTTATTGGTATTGAGTACTGAGGCTGTTGCCATGATGCCGTCACTGTGGGGGATGCTGTTAGAATGCTGAAATGTCCATTGTGACGAGGAATGTTCCTGGTTTGACTGGTCCATGGGTGCTGAGTTTCTGTTAGAAATCTGCAATGTCGTGACAGAAACCCTGCACAATGGGTTTTATGACGCCTTTGACATAGCCAGAGAAGTTCTGACATGAGGTTCCATTGCCTGATACGATGGGATGTCCTGGTGTGTTGGCTTTGAGTATCTTTAGAGGGCAGTAGAAGTTGCCTACGCGAGAAGTACGTGGGATAAGTGTGCATAGGGAACTCTGAACCGGGACCTTGGGTTCATGTCGCACTACAGGTGACCCCTCTGCATGACGCGCACACACAAACACACACTTCTCACACACACACGTGCGCACACACAGACCCACACACTCCCACAGACCCTCTCTCACACACAAGCTCTCATACGCTCGCTCATACACACCCCACAGTCTCACCCACGTACGTACTCTCTCACAGGCTTATACCCCATTACACTCACACACATACACAGACACGCATGCACACACTCTCTCGGTCTCCCCTGCACGCACATGCGCGCTAACACACACACAAGTCTGTGGGGTGAATTTGTACTTGCAGAATTACATTTTATTTTGCTCAAAAAGTACATAAATCCATGTAAGATTCTGTAAATCCCACTTTAGAAAGAATCAGTCTGACCTAACATTGGGACACAGACAGACTTTAGGTTCACACCTTCAATGCATTATCGGAGCTGAGATGGCACCTATTGTTAAAAGCTAGCTTGAGAATGTAACTTTAAAAATGTTGTGGGATTTATATATGAAGGAACTGAAACTAACATGATCATTCTAAAAGATGAAAGACTCAAGCTAAATATATTTAATATTTCATTCCATGACACTGCGATCCTGTTGCTATAAAGTCTGTGTCTTAGGATTCTGCTCCACAATGACCTGATGAAGGAGCAGCGCTTTGAAAGCTAGTGATTCCGAATAACGCTGATGGAAAATAACTTGGTGTTGCGAGATTTTTAACTTTGTCCATCCCAGTCCAACACCGGCCTTTCCAAAAAATGTGGGGACAGTGTAAAGTGCAAACAAGACATTGTGTTAGTGACAGTGAGGATTGTGTGATAGCAGTGTGGAAAGTGAGAATGTGGACAGTCACAGGGGTGTCAGTGCAGAAAGTGAGAATGTGGACAGTTTCAGGGTGTCAATATGCACAGTGAGAAAGAATAATTTCAGGAATGTCAGTGTGGACAGTGAGAATGGGGACAATTTCAGAGGGGTCAGTGTGGAAAGTGAGAACGTGGACAGTTTCAGGGTGTCAATATGCACAGTGAGAAAGAATAATTTCAGGAATGTCAGTGTGGGGACAGTCTCTGGGGTGTCACTGTGGACAGTGAGAATGGGGACAGTCTCAGGGGTGTCAGTATGGACAGATGGAATGGAGACAGTTTCAGGGGTATCAGTGTTGGACAGTGGGAATGGGGACAGGCTCAGCGGTGTCAGTGTGGACAGTGGGAATAGGGATAGTTTCAGGGGTGTCAGTGTGGGCAGTGCGAATGGGGACAGTCTCAGGGGTGTCAGTGTGGTCAGTGAGAATGGGGACAGACTCAGCGGTGTCAGTGTGGACAGTGAGAATGGGGACAGTTTCAGGGGTGTCAGTGTGGACTATGGGAATGGGGACAGTTTCAGGGATCTCAGTGTAGACAGTGAGAACGGGGACAGTCTCGGGTTGTCATTGTGGTCAGTGAGAATGGGGACAGACTCAGCGGTTGTCAGTGTGGACAGTGAGAATGGGGACAGTTTCAGTGGTGTGAGAGTGGACAGTGGGAATGGGGACAGTTTCAGGGGTGTCAGGGAGGACAGTGAAAATGGGGACAGACTCAAAGTGTCAGTGTGGACAGTGGGAATGGGGACAATCAAAGGGGTGTCAGTGTGAACAGTGGGAATGGGGACAGTTCCAGGGGTGTCGGTGTGGACTGTGAGAATGGGAACAGACTCGGGGTGTCAGTGTGGACAGTCAGGGGTGTCAGTGCGTAAAGTGAGAACGTGGACAGTTTCAGGGTGTCAATATGCACAGTGAGAAAGAATAATTTCAGGGGTGTCAGTGTGGACAGTGAGAATGGGGACAGTTTCAGAGGGGTCAGTGTAGACAGTGAGAATGGGGACAGTTTCAGAGGGGTCAGTGTGGACAGTGGGAACGTGGACAGTTTCAGGGGTGTCGGTATGCACAGTGAGAAAGAATAATTTCAGGGGTGTCAGTGTGAACAGTGGGAATGGGGACAGTTTCAGAGATGTCACTGTGGACAGTGGGAATGGGGCCAGTTTCAGAGATGTCACTGTGGACAGTGAAAATGGTGACAATTTCAGGAGTGTCAGTGTGGACAGTGGGAATGGGGACAGTTTCAAGGGTGTCAGTTTGGACAGTGAGAATGGGGACAGTCTCAGGGGTGTCAGTGTGGACAGTGGGAAGGGGTCAGTCTCAGAGGGGCCAGTGTGGACAGTGGGAATGGGGACAGTCCCAGGGATGTCAGTGTGGACAGTGAGAATAGGGACAGTCTCAGAGGGGTCAGTGTGGCCAGTGGGAATGGGGACAGTCACAGGGGTGTCAGTGTGGACAGTGGAAAAGGAGCAGTTTTAGCGGTGTCAGTGTGGACAGTGGGTATGGGGACATTCACAAGGGTGTCAGTGTGGACAGTGGGAATGGGGTTATTCTCAGGGGTGTCAGTATGGACAGTGAGAATGGGGACAGTCTCAGGGGTATCAGAGTGAACAGTGGGAATGGGGACAGTTTCAGGGGTGTCAGTGTGGACAGTGGGAATGGGGACAGTTTCAGGGGTGTCAGTGTGGATAGTGAGAATGGGGAGAGTTTCAGGGGTGTCAGTGTGGACAATGAGAATGGGGACAGTCTCAGGGTTGTGAGAGTGGACAGTAAGAATGAGGACAGTCAAAGGGGTGTCAGTGTGGATAGTGGGAATGGGGACAGTTTCAGGCGTGTCAGTGCAGACAGTGGGAATGGGGACAGTTTCAGGGGTGTCAGTGTGGACAGTCGGAAAGGGTACAGCTTCATGGGTGTCAGTGTAGACAGTGAGAATGGGGACATGTCAAAGGGGTGTCAGTGTGGACAGTGGGAATGGGGACAGACTCAGGGGTGTCAGTGTGGACAGTCGGAATGGGGACAGTTTCAGGGGTATCAGTGTAGACAGTGAGAATGGGGACAGTTTCAGGGGTGTCAGTGTGGACAGTCGGAAAGGGTACAGCTTCATGGGTGTCAGTGTAGACAGTGAGAATGGGGACAGTCAAAGGGGTGCCAGTGTGGACAATGGAAATGGGGCATTTTCATGGGTGTCAGTGTGGACAGTGGGAATAGGGACAGTTTCAGGGGTGTCAGTGTGGACAGTGG
>NC_057718.1:85451489-85471017 GCF_004010195.1 Chiloscyllium plagiosum
TCAATTTAACCACCTGAAAATTCCACATTACACTGAACCAAATACATGCCATTACAAGTTGAGAATTTTGTAGGTTACATTTGTGTGCCAGAGTCTACTCACATTTATTGGGTTAATTATGAGAACACTTTCTCTCACCTACCTTCCCCTTTCATGTCATGAGGAAAGCCAATCACTGCCGTCTCTGGCACATCAGGGTGTTCAGCCTAAAGACCATTTGAACAGAGAAACATCATCTCAATCAATTAACAGGTTCCTATTAACCTCCAGTTATTTCTTCTCATAAAAGATTTGGAATACTGTAATAACAAGGCACTGTTTTACAAGTGGACGCAGTGCATGCATTTCTGCCTTTGAAGCAGAAGGTCTAAACTTGAGTTCCACCCAAGGACCCGATGACCAAGGAAGGTGCATTAACAAAGCCAAACAGAATAAGTATTACCCTGCAGATCCCTCCAAGTGGCTGAATATCAGGAAGACGCAGTAAAATAGGAGCAGGAGCAGACCATGCAGCCCCGCGACCCTGTTCCACAAGGAGGAGAGGGAGGAACTCAAGAAAATTATAATCACCAGAAAAATAGCACTGAGCAAAGAAAGTTGGAGCTGCAAGCTAACAAGTTCCCAGATCTTAATGGACTTCATTCTAAGATCTTGAAAGAAATAGTTAGTGAGATTGTTGGTGTGTTGGTTTAAATTTTCCAAAATTCTCGAGGTTCGAGGAGGGTTCCATTAGATTATAAAATAGCAAATGTAACTCTTTTATTCAAAAAGAAGACCAGAAGCAGTACACACTCCACAGCACTTAGCTGATCATACATTATAGCGAATATACAAAAAGACATCATAGCAGAGCACTTAGTAAATTCAAGGTAGTTAGACAACAATCAGAATCAATATGGTTTTGTGAATGGGAAATCATGTTTATTCAATTTATTGGAGTTCTTTAAGGAAGTAACATACTGTGGAGAAAGAAGAATTGGTGGATTTACTGTACTTAAATTTCCAGAAGCATTTGACAATATGCCACATCAAAGATTATTGTTAAAAATAAAACTCTCAGTTTTCGCAGGATCACATATTGGTATGAATAGAAAATTGGCTAGTAAAAATGATTCAGGGAGAAGGTATAAATTACCCATTATTTCGTTAGTAAGGTGAAATGAGTGGTGTACTACTGGGATCAGTGCTGGACGCTCATCTTTTTATAATCTATATAAATGACTTAGGGGAAGATGCAAAAGGTAGAGTTGCTAAATTTGCTGATGACACAAAGATAGATAGGAAAGGAAGTCGTAAAGAGAACATAAGGAGGAAATAAAAGGGTAAAGATAGGTTAAGGGAGAAAACAAAGATCTGATTAATGTTGTATAATTTGAGAAAATGTGAAATTGTCCACTTTGGCAGGAAGAATAAAAAAAGAATATTTGAATGGTAAGATATTGCAGAGCTCGAAGATGCAGTGGCATCCAAGTGTCCTAATCCATGAACCTTTAAAGGTCAACATGCAGGTACAGCAAATATTATGAAAGCTAATAGAATGTTGATTGGAATATGGTTGAGGGGACTTGATAGAGTGTAGGTGGAATGGATGTTTCCTCTTCTGGGAGGATCTAGAACTAGAAATCACTGTTTAAAAATGCAAGACAGAGATGAAGATTTATTTTTTCATACAGCACCATGAGACTTTGCAACTCTTACTCAAAAATTGTGGAAATCATATCTTTGAATATTTTAAAGCAGAGCTAGATAGATTCAGACTCCCTAAGTGATCTGTAACACCTCTCTGAGTGCCCATCCTTCCACCAGTTACTTACTATCCAATTCAGCAGGCTTCATACATGATCCTGTGTATAGATCTAGACACTGTGTGTTACGTGTTCATACAAAAACAAGCCATTCAGCCTAACTGATCCATACTCCTCACAAAGTCCCTTCCTTCCAACCCTGCAGTAAAACCTGTCTCTTCTCCCTCATGTAAAAATGAAGGTTATCTACTTCCACTAACTCATGTGATACATTTTCATTACTCTGCATGTAAAGAAATTCCTTATAAATATTTTATGTGACTTTTAACAGCTAATTTACATTTATACTCATTTGATCTAGACTCATTTCGATGTGGAAACAATTTTTCCATTTGATGTCTTGAACAGGTTTGTTGAAAGTGCTGTTTTCATCTGTGTTACACATCTCCAGATCACATTTTTTTTCCAGTCCATTCCAATGCTGGAGAAAAGTTCCACATTATCGAGAACATGACTATGCTTTGTCACATTCAGGAGTAGAGCTGATCAATACAGGGTCCAGGAGGGTTAGCTTCATAATGCAGGATCTATAGGGACAGTTGATCCATCACTGATGCACAGTCAGTAACTCCATTACCAGGTCCATGTGGACAGTTGGTCTAGCACTGTTTTCATGGTCCAGCTGATTAAGTATGGGGTCCACAGGTCAACTGATCCAGTTGATCAGTTCAGTATGAGGTTTATAGGTCAGTTAGAGAGTAATAGAGCCACACGACACAGCATTAGCCCCTTTGTCTAACTCGTCCATGCTGACCCCGTATCCTCAACTGATCCAGTCCCACTTGCCTACATTTCGGGTGATCCAACACTGGGCCCTGGGTACATCTGATCCAATATCAGTTCCATGGAGATAGTTCAGGATAGTTCATGGACTCAGTAGTTAATCAGTTAATGTCTGTGGATCAAGTGTTCATCTGATCCAATATCAGTTCCATGGAGATAGTTCAGGATAGTTCATGGACTCAGTAGTTAATCAGTTAATGTCTGTGGATCAAGTGTTCAATCCTCTTGACCCATAAACTCAGCACTGATTAGCAACACCTTGGATGTGGATCATGGCTGCATTAAATCTCAAATTTATTCAGCTATCCTCACTCTAGAGTCCTTCAAAATCTTGCCTTAGAAAAGCTTTTGGCAACACCAGGGCCTGTCTACAATTTCACTCATGCCCTAAAAAAGGAAGGAGGCTGGCTTCATTCTGATTCATTTGTGCTGTACCACTTCCAAGGTTACTACATCTTTCCTGAGGTTCAGCTCCCAAACCTTGAATATTCAACTCTCTATTCCTTCTTCCAAGTCATTGATATATAAAAAAAGCTGATAATGAATCCCTGAGAAACATTATTCATCATGTACCACTTTTCAATACCCAGTCTCACAGCTTATTACCAAGCTATGTTTCAAAGTTGCCTCAAATTCTTTAAGCCCACATTTAGATCACTTATGTGGAGTCCTTACCAGAGCATTCTCTATTTCAGCTGTTCCCAACCTGTGGCCACTGATGTTAATGATGTCATCCATCCGGCCAGTAATCTTGTAAAAGCCTTCTTCTGATCTGTGCACACCATCACCAGTTAAATAATATCCTGAAAAGCAATGGGAAATGGATGCGTAACTTTACATGAATGCAGTAATCTGCTCTTTCAACATACCTCAAAGCTGTGTTGTTTCCCTGGAACATAAATGCCGAAGATGCATTGTGATAAAGCTTTTTAAAGGAGTAGCATTTTATATTGTATGTTTTTCACAATAAGATTGTGTTCAAAGTGCTAACTTAATTGCAGGATCTGATTTTTTTTACTCGTGATTTATTGCTTTGCTAGGGATATTGAGCTATAGATTTACAACAGCTGAAGGAGTGGAAAAAGAAGGCAGTTCTGGCTTGTGATCCTGTATTGTTCAAAGATCAAAAACAGAAGTATTCATCTCCCAATAGGCTTAAGTTTATTAACTTATCTTGTCCCAACTTTTGATATTAATTTATTGAAAACCAACAAGGCTCATTTACAACTTTCCAACAGATTTTGGATTCTTAAAGAAGGTTTGAATTATTCAGTTAACCATCGTATGAAAGGAGAGTACAAATTGATATTTGATAAAAAGAATGGATCTGGCACCAGTGTACATGACCATGGGAGGTCAGGATGAAGCTTCCTCAGCTGCAAGACTGAGAGTTCTCTTATATTGTAAATATAAACTAGGTGATTTTTTCTTCCCTGCCTCTGAAATCTTCTCCAGCCTTTCATTACTCTTGAGAACAATGCATTTTTCCATCTTTTGCTGCTTGCACGTTGCAAACTTCCTTCAATCTTGCTTTAACAACCACGCCTTTACCTAACCAGGTCAAGCTCTGGTATTCTCTCGTTAAACTTCTTTATCTCTTTACCTCTCCTCCTTTATGTTCCTTCTTAAACTTTACCTTTTTCAAAAGATTTTAGTTGGTTATTTTTGTGTTCATGGAATATGGCATCACTGTCTAGGCCACTTGTCCCTAATTGCCCAGAGGACAGTTAAAAGTCAATCACCGTTGCTATGCTCTGGAGTCACATATTGGCCAGACCAGGTGAGGACAGAAAATTTCTTTCTCTAAAAGACATTAATGAACAAGTTGGGTTTTTAACAACAGTCAACAGCAATTGCATCATTGCCAATAGGCTAGCTTTTTACTCCAGACTTTCATTGAATATAGGGAGAAAGTGAGGACTGCAGATGCTGGAGATTAAAGTCGAGAGTGTGGTGCTGGAAAAGCACAGCTGGTCAGGCAGCATGCCCGAAATGTTGATTCTCTGATACTCAGATGCTACCTGACCTGCCGTGATTTTCCAATACCACTCAACTTTCATTGAAAACAGATTTGACTATCTGCCATGATGGAATTCCATATCCCTAGAACATTAAATTGGGGTTCTGGATTACAAGTCCAGTGAAATTACCACCATTCCAGTGCTCCTCCCCCCAGCCCTGATTACCAGCCTGTTCTAATATAAAGCTCTGCTTCAATTTTTGCCGATAACACCCCTGTCAAGTGCCTTGAGACATTTTCTCAGTACATTAACTACATTATATAAACACAAAGTGTTCTTTTGTACCGTAGTTCTTTTGATAAATACCTTCATTCCGTATCCTTCAGTTACTGACTCTCTTACAAATAGAAACACTTTTTTGTTATTTACTCTTTCTACACATCAGAAGGTGCTGAATATTTGTACTAAATCTCTCCTTTCTCTAAGAAGAAAATCCCAGATTGTATAGTCTCTCTACATAACTGAATTCGCTCATCTATAATGGCATTCTGGTATATGTCCTCTGCATCAGCTTGATATTATACTTCTCGAACAGAGTATTTCATTGAAATAAAACCTGAAAGTTAAAGGTGAATAAAGTGGTCTGTTCAAATCCAAGATTGCGGAAAGGGAGATCAGCAATCTATATTTAGTGCCATAAGCTACTTTAGTCGTAAACAATTGGAGACATGTATGCCTGGAAGAGTATTAAAGGATGATTTTTTTCTGAACATATTAATGTCTTACCTGGATATTTTTTGAAATATGAATTCAGGAATCTGGGATGATCCCCATAGATACTTCTGGCAATGCCAGGCCAAGGCTTTGTGATGCAGAGAGCACCAGTAACATTGTTTCCCTCCATCCGATTACCCTGTATTTAGGTACATGCATTTTCATTATTAATCAAGAATGATACCATAACAGACAGCACAGCAATCAGGAAAGATGGCATAGGCTTGAGATCTTTTCCATAGAAAACAAGTTTGAGAGGTGACATGATAGAGGTCTTTAAAATAATGACAAAATTACATAGAATTTTACAGCACAGTAACGGCCAATCATCCCAACTGCTCTATCCTGGTGTTTTTTTCTCTTCACAAGAGCATCCTCTCATCATAATTAATCTAACTGTATCAACATATCATTCTATTGCTTTCTCCCTCAAATACTAACTTCAAACAAGTTCTTTAATGTGTGTATGCTATTCTCTTAATTGAGACTGCAGGTTACACACACGTAACAGTCTGGGGAAAGAAGTTTCCTCTGAATTCCTTATTAGGCTTATTAGTGACTACCTTACTTTCCAGACCCAATTTCCGAATTGCCCCGCAAGTGAAAGCAGTTGTCTGTACCTACTTTATTAAGCCTCCTTTCAAATTTAAAAGACCTCTGTTTATTAATTCCTCAGTCTATTGTTTTCTACTGAATGTGCCACAGTTATTCACCTTTCCTGATTGTCAAAACCCATCGGTCCTGGTTTCATTCTTGCAGATCTTTTTCTCGCTTTTTCCAGTTTTGATAGGGTTAACGTAGAGAAGGTGGTTCCAGTTCTAGACAATTTCAAAATAGAGGCTAGCAATTTAAGATAGTCACTGATAAATCCAATAAAAAAACAAATCTGAGTGTAGTGAAACTGTGGATCTCATACAGGATCTCACAAAAGAAGTGGGTGTAGTGAATAGCATGTAACATGGCTTTAAAGCGCAGCTTGGATTAAGAACTTAAGAGCCAAAGCAAAAGAATGATGTGCTAATAGACTTTGATGAATTATGGTGGGAGGGAGCTCTTGAGAAGTATAAATATCAGGATAGACCAGTTAGAGAAACAAGTAATGGGTAAGAAATGTTACCCAACTATTGATTTCTACATTCTGAGTGCAGATCTTTTAGAGTTGCTTGACTGAAGGTCATGATGTCAACAAGTACTTTCAGTTCACTAGCTCTGGCCAGGAAGCCAGACCGAACTGTCTACATACAAAGTTGTTGGGGCTCGCCAAAGCAAAAGAATGATGTGCTAATAGACTTTGATGAATTATGGTGGGAGGGAGCTCTTGAGAAGTATAAATATCAGGATAGACCAGTTAGAGAAACAAGTAATGGGTAAAAAATGTTACCCAACTATTGATTTCTACATTCTGAGTGCAGATCTTTTAGAGTTGATTGACTGAAGGTCATGATGTCACCAAGTACTTTCAGTTCACTAGCTCTGGCCAGGAAGCCAGACCGAACTGTCTACGTACAAAGTTGTTGGGGCTCGAATATTCAACCATAATGCCTTCTAATGTAACCTTCACAGAAATAGACATTCCCCTTCACGAGCTGAGTAAGAGTTTACTGAAGTAGAGCTTCCGCCCCTGTAAAACAGACCCGAGTTACATTCCACTGGAATTAACACATTTGTTATAGTCCTAACAGAAATATAATTGATAAAATGACAATGTGATAAAACATAGAGTACTTTATTGAACTTATTTCAGTCATGCATGAGATCTGCACAACTCCCTCAGTCGCACAATAGGTCTGAATGGGCAAAAAACTACTAATAGAGCCATTGAGTCATAGAGATGTACAGCACAGAAACAGACCTTTTGGTCCAACTCATTCATGCCAATCAGATATCCTAACCTAATCTGGTCCCATTTGCCAGCACCTGGCCCATATCCCTCTAAACCCTTCCTATTCATATACACATCCAGATGCCTTTTAGATGCTGCAATTGTACCAGCCTCCACCACTTCTTTTGGCAACTCATTCCATACACACACCACCCTCTGTGTGAAAAAGTTGCCCCTTAGGTCTCTTTTATATCTTTCCCCTCTCACCCTAAACCTATGCCCTCTAGTTCTGGACTCCCCAACCCCCAAAGGGGCCTATTTATCCTATACATGCCCCTCATGATTTTATAAATCTCTATAAGGTCATCCCTCAGCCTCCAATGCTCCAGGGGATAGCTCAAGCCCTCCAACCCTGGCAACATCCTTGTAAATCTTTTCTGAGCCCTTTTAGGTTTCACAATATCCTTCTAATAGGAAGAAGACCAGAATTGCACGCAATGTTCCAAAAGTGGCCTAACCAATGTCCTGTACAGCGCTAACATGACCTCCCAACTCCTATACTCAATGCTCTGACCAATAAAGGAAAACATACCAAACGCCTTCTTCACTATCCTAGCTACCTGCAACTCTACTTTCAAGGAAATATGAACCACATTCCAAGGAGTCTTTGTTCAGCAACACTCCCCAGGATCTTACCATTAAGTGTATAAGTCCTGCTCTGATTTGCTTTTCCAAAATGCAGCACCTTGCATTTACACTCCATCTGCCACTCCTCAGCCCATTGGCCCATCTGATCAAGATCCCGTAAAACTCTGAGGTAACCTTCTTCACTTTCCACTACACCTCTAATTTTGGTGTCATCTGTATACTTACTAACTATACCTCCTGTGTTCACATTCAAATCATTTATATAAATGACAAAAAGTAATGGACGCAACACCAATCCTTGTGGCACTCCATGGGTCACAGGCCTCCAGTCTGAAAAACAATCCTCCACCAACACCTTCTATGTTTTACCTTCAAGCTAGTTAAACCTACCATAATTTTATCTTTGTGATTTATTTACTGACTTTTGATTGTACTGTTAAGTTGTATGCATTTCTAACATGTTTTCTCTTGACAGAATGTTTTTCTGCACGATTTTATGTTCATCGTCCATTCACTTCATGCTCAAATTATCCTTCTCATAACATTTATGTGTTAGCACAGCATTCTAGAACCTCAATATCTTTATTCATGCATTGCTGTCTAATCCTGGCTGCCTTACTTTTCGTTCTAACAGAACGTAATGTCTCGGAACTCTCGTTATCACACTTGTGAAAGCTTCCCACTTTTCATACATTGCTTTTCCCACGAACAGTCTTCTCCAATCAATTTTTGAAAGTTCTTGCCTCATACCAATAAAATTTGCCTTACTCCAATTTAAAGCTTTAACTTTATGGAAGCTTATCCTTTTCCATAACCATTTTAAAACAAATAGAATTATGATCACTAGACCCAAAGTGTTCCACTACTATCACTTCAGTTACTTGCCTTGTCACCCAACAAAAGGTTATGTTTTGCTCCTTCTCTAGTCGGAACATTTACATATTAATAAAGAAATTTTTTTTGAACTTTTTTAACAAATTCTTCACCATCCAAACATTTAACACTATGGTAGTCCCAGTCAATGCTTGGAAAATTAGATTAGATTAGATTCCCTACAGTATGGAAACAGGCCCTTCGACCCATCAAGTCCACACTGACCCTCCAAAGAGTAACCCACCCAGACCCATTCCCCTACCCTATAGTCACCCCTGACACTATGGGCAATTTAGCAATTCACCTAACCTGCACATCTTTGTGACTGTGGGAGGAAACCGGAGCACACCCATGCAGACACGGGGAGAATGTGCAAACTCCACACAGACAGTTGCCCAAGGCTGGAATTGAACCTGGGACCATGGTGTTGTGAGGCAGCAGTGCTAACCACTGACCCCCGTGCTGCCCCGTGTTAAAATCACCTATTATTATAACCTTAATATACTTAAATATATTTGAGATTCCAGATGAAGGGCTTATGCCAAAACGTCGATTCTCCTTCTCCTTGGTTGTTGCCTGGCCAGCTGTGCTTTCCCAGTGCCACACGTTTTGGCACTGTTTTGAAAACAATCAACATTACAGATAAGAAAGTGCTGATGGTCTTAAAATATAAAACTGTATAAATCGCTATGACCTGATCCAGTGTGTCCCAGGACGTTGTGGGAAATAAGGGACAAAATTGCAAGGTACCTTGCAGAAATATTTGGATCATTTATAACTATGGGTGGTGTGCTGGATGACTGGAGGGTGACTGATGTACCTTTGTTTAACAAGGGATGTAAGGAGAAACTTGAAAACTTAGACCTGTGAGCCTGACTTCGATTGTTTGTAAGTTGTTGGAAGTGATTTTGAAAGATACGATTTTTATGCATTTGGAGAGGCAAGGAATAATTAGGGATAGTCAGCATGGTCTTGTGCGAGGGAAATCATGTCTCACAAATTTGATTGAAAGTAACCAAGAAGATTGATGAGGGCAGTGCAGTGGACATTGTTTACATTGACTTTAGTAAAGTCTTTCACTGGGTTTTGCATGGTAGACTGATTAAGTTAGATCACATGGGATTCAGGGTGAGCTTGCCAATTGATATAAAATTGGCTTAATGACAGGAGACAGAGTGATGGTGGAGGGTTGTTTTTCGGACTGGAGGCCTGTTATGAGTAGTGTTCCACAGGGATCGGTGCTGGATCGACTTTCGTTTGTCCTTTATATAAAACATTTAGATTCGACTTTCGTTTGTCCTTTATATAAAACATTTAGATGAAAATGTAGAAGGCATGGTTAGTATGTTTGAGGATGATACCAAAATTAGTGAAGACAGTGAAGAAGCATATCTAAGATTACAAAGAGATTGTGATCAATTGGGTCAATGGGGTGAGGACAGGCAGATGGAGTTTAATTTGGATAAATGTGGGCGGAATTGCATTTTGGTAAAACAAACAAGGGCAGGACGTACACAAATAAAAGTAGGACCTTGGGTCATGTTGTAGAACAGAGAGACCTCAAGGTTCGGATATATAATTCTTTGAAGTTTGCATCACGTGTAGATAAGGTGGTTAAGACGGCATTTATCACACTTGCCTTCATTGCTCAGACCTTTGAGTATAGGAGTTAGGACGTCATGTTGAGGTTGTGCAGGACATTGGTAAGGTATCTTCTGGAGACTTTGTGCGGTTCCAGGTGCCCTGTTATAGGAAGGATATTATTAAGCTGCAGAGGGTTCAGAAAAGATTTACCAGGATGCTGCTAGGAATGGAGGCTTTGAACGATAATGAGAGGCTGGATAGACTGGGACTTTTTCACTGGAGCATTGACCTTTTAGAGGTTTATAAAATCATGAAGAGTACAGATAAAGTGAATGGCAGTTTCTTTTCCCTAGGGTGGAGGATTTCAAGACCAGGGGACATATGTTTAAGGTGAGAGGAGAAAGATTAAAAAAAACATGAGGTAATTTTTTTTTACACCGAGTGGTTCGTGTATGGAATGAACGTCCAGAGGAAGTGGTGGATGCGGGTACAGTTACAATGTTTAAAAGATATTTGGATAAGTACATGAATAAGAAATGTTTGGAAGGATATGGACCAAGTGCAGGCAGGTGAGACTAGTTTACTTTGAGATTGTGGTCAGCATAGAGTGGTTGGACTGACTGGTCTGTTTCCATGCTGTATGACTCTATAAGAGGAGGTTTCTTTACAGTCACTATCACTGATATTTTTAATTGATTTCCAATGGTTGCTCTTTTCTGATACAGAATGGAATTTTGCACAGTCTTCTCACCTTGATCCAACCAAGAACTGTTAATACTTCTATCGGAGGGAGCTTGCAGATACTGGGTTTTATATTTCCACATTCCACCAGAATGACTCCTGTATTATTAAGTCTCAACCAAACACTTACCTTCTCATCCATTATAGCAAGCTGTATCCCAAAGAATGGTCTCATAGCCATAGAAGGCAAAATCTTTGCTCCTTCCTCTGAAGGCCGTGGAGAGATGCAAACACCACCCGTTTCTGCTCACAAATGAAAGGAAATCAAGGGAGGTACATACTGAAATGATATCAATATACTGGATCAGTGAAGCATGGTAAAATATAATGAAGATATTCAGTCTCCTTCGCAAGAGCTGTCAGCTTTATGGAAGAGATTTTACTATAAGATTTAGTTTATCGAGCTTGCCTTTAAACAGCTAATTAAAAAGAAAATTGAAACTCCCCTTAGTCTTCTCTACTTTTCTGAAAATAATCATAATATCTCAAGCTTTTTCACGATTACGGCATGAAATCTCTACCTGACTCTTGTCCTATTTTTAATTATCTAAGAATTGTTGGAATGCTGCTAGCTGCCTCAACTCTTATAGGTTTCAAAAAGGTAGTTCTCCTATTTGTTATCCCTGCTCAAAGAATAATATAGCACAAAACAAAGCCCTCAAGTCTGTGCCAGCTCTAAAATTGAATCATTTGATCTCATTCACCATAAATTTTCCAGTTTATCTCATTCACCATAATTTTGCAAGCTTTCCTCCTTGAAGTAATTATCAAATGCACTTCTGAAAGCTTCTTCATATTTGGAAACACCAAACTTACCAGTTAATGAATTCTAAATCTTAACTGTTTGGAGTCATACAGCACAGACACAGACCATTCGGCCCAACTCATCCACACTGACTAGGTTTTCTAAACTGAACAAGTCCCATTTGCCTCCATTTGGCCCATATCCTTATAAATCTTTCCTATCCCTGTACCTGGCCAAATGTCTTTTAAATGCTGTAACTGTACTCACCTCTACCACTTCCTCTGGCAGCCTGGTCTATTTATGCACAACCCTCTATGTGAAAGATTTTCCCCTCAGATCCATTTTAAATCTTTTTCTTCTCACCTAAAACCTGTGCCCTCTAGTTTTGGACTCCCCTACCCGAGGAAATAGATCCTGGCTACTCACCTTAACAATGCCCCTCATGGTTTTATAAATCTCTATAAGGTTACCCCTCAGCCTCCTACACTCCAAAGAAAAAAATCCCAGCCTCTCCCTATAACTCAAACCCTCCATTCTCAGTAACATCCTTGTAAATCATTTTTGCACCCTTTCCAGTTTAATAATATCCCTCCTATAGCAGGGCAACCAAAATTGTATGCTGTATTCCAAATGTGGCCCTACCAATCTCTTGTACAGCTGTAACATGACATCCCAACTCTTGTACTCAGTGCTCTGGCCAGTGAAGGAAAGCGTGCCAAATTCCTTGTTCACCATTATGTCTACCTATGACACCACTTTTAAGGAACTATGTATCTGCACCCTAAATCTCTCTGATGGACAACACTCCCTACGGTCCTACCTTGGTTTTTCTTATCAAAATGCAACACCTCACATTTATCTAAATTAAATTCCATCTGCCATTCCTCAGCCCACTGGCCCAGTTGATCAAGATCCCATTGTACTGTTAGGTAATCTTCTTTACTCTCCACTACACCACCAATTTTGGTGTCATTTACAAACTTACTAACCATGCCTCCCATATTTTTATCCAAATAGTTTATAGAGATAACAAACAACAATGGATCCAGCACCGATCATTGCGGCTCTCTGCTTGTCACAGACCTCCAGGCTGAAAAACAACCCTCTCCCATCACCCTCTGTCCCCTACCATTAAGCCAATTTTTGTATACAATTGGCTAGCTCTCCCTATATCCCACGTTATCTAACCTTACTAATCAATCTTATGTGGAACTTTACAAAGGTCTTGCTAAACATTTGACAACCTCAACCGCACTCTCTTCACCTATGTTCTTGGTCACCTCTTCCAAAAAACTCAATCAAGCTTGTACGACAAGATTTCCCATGCACAAAGCCATGCTGAATGTCCCTAATGAACCTTGCCTTTCCAAATGCATGTAGATCCTGTCTCTCAGAATCCTCTCCAACAACTTATCCACCACTGATGTTAGGCTCACCAGTCTGTACTTTCTTTTCAGAGTGTGGTGCTGGAAAAGCACAGCAGGTCAGGCAGCATCCGACGAGTAAGAGAATTGACATTTCGGGCACAAGTCCTTCATCAGGTAACATTGGGCTTCTGCCCTAAACGTCAATTCTCCTACTCTGCTGTGGTTCTGTTCGCAGAGCTGGAAGTTTTTGTTGCAAACATTTCGTCCCCTGTCTAGGTGACATCCTCAGTGCTTGGGAGCCTCCTGTGAAGCGCTTCTGTGGTGTTTCCTCCAGCATTTATAGTGGCCTGTCCCTGCCGCTTCTGGTTGTCAGTTTCAGCTGTCCGCTGTAGTGGCCGGTATATTGGCCGGTAAATCTTCTCACAAACTTTGATCTCCTACTTTTTGGAAGCTGGCTGACCTACTATGCTTTTCCAGCACCACACTCTCGCGACTCTGATCTCCGGCATCTGCAGTCCTCACTTTCTCCTCCCTGTAGTTTCCTTTCAGCCTTTCTTAAATAATGGCACAACATTAGCCACCCTCCAGTCTTCCACACCTCACCTGTGGCTGTCGATGATACAAGTATCTTGGCTCGGGGCCCAGCAATTTCTTCCCTGGCTTCCCACAGGGATAACTTGATCAGGTCCTGGGGATTTATCTATCATAATGCATTTTAAGACCTCCAGCACCACCTCTTCTGTAATGTGGTCTCTTTTCAAGACATCACTATTTAGTTGCCTGAGGTCTTTAGCTTCCATGTTGAAAGGATTCAGAAAAGATTTACAAGGATGATGCCAGGGTTGGAAGATTTGGGCTATAGGGAGAGGGTGAATGGACTAGGGCTGTTTTCCCTGGAGCGTCGGAGGCTGAGGGGTGACCTTATAGAGGTCTATAAAATCATGAGGGGCATGGATAGGATAAATAGACAAAGTCTTTTCCCTGGGGTGGGGGAATCCAGAACTAGAGGGCATAGGTTTAGGGTGAGAGGCAAAAGATATAAAGAGACCTAAGGGGCAACTTTTTCACGCAGAGGATGGTACATGTATGATCTGAGTTGCCAGAGGAAATGGTGGAGGCTAGTACAATTGCAGCATTTAAAAGGCATGTGGATGGGTATATGAATAGGAAGGGTTTGGAAGGATATGGGCCAGGTGCTGGCAGGTGGGACTAGATTGGGTTAGGATATCTGGTCGGCATGGACAAGTTGGTCTGTTCCCATGCTGTACATCTCTATGACTCTATGTCATTCCCCGCAGTAACTACTGACACTAAATATTTGTTTAGGATCTCACTCAACTCTTGTGGTTACACACATAGAAGGCCTCGTTAATCTTTAAGGAGCCCTATTTTTTCCCTACTTACTCTTTTGCCCTTAATATATTTGTAAAATCTCTTTGGATTCTCCTTAACCGAACTCATGTCCCCCTTTTGCCCTCCTGATTTCCCTCTTACATGTACACCTACACACCCTATACTTCTCAAGGAATTAACCCTAGCTTTATATACCTGACATATGCGTCCTTTTGCTTGACTCAATATGTCTAGTCATCTAGTGTTCCCTACTCCTGCCAGTCTTGCTCTTCACACTAGGAATATGCTGTTCCTGAACGCTCGTTATCTCACTTTTGAAAGTCTCCCACTTGCCAGACATCCTTTTACCTTCAAACAGCCTCCCCCAACCAATATTTGAAAGTTCCTGTCTAATACCATTTGTTACATTAAAAAAAACTTTTTCTCAAATCACCCTCCACTTGTTTTGCCAATCACTTTAAAACTATGTCCTCTGGTAACTGACTCTCTGGCCATTAGAAATTGCATATTTAAATCCTTTATGATTTGACCCTCCTCTATGAAATCTTCTCTTGTCTTTTTATGTTCTAAGTAGGAGAATCTAACTTTTCTAGTCTATCCACATAATGCAGCCATCCAGATAAAATGCTACAGAAGAGATTAACTTGAATGTTTCCAAGGATGAGGATATATACACAAACTTGCAATTGCATTCCCCTCATCCAAAAAACCTCTTACCAGTTTACCCTTAATAAATCTGTGCTCCCTCCAACTTATTAGTACATGCATGTCCAAATGGCCGTTCATTTTCTCTAGCATTCATGCTTTAAAAAGTTTTCCCAACACTGGTGTTAAACTATCTGTTTGCAATTGCTAGTTTATCCTTCTCCTCTGCTTCTTGAACAAGGTGTAGCATTTACAGTCTGTCAATTCTTCAGCCAGCCCCTCCACAATCTCTACCATTTCATCAGCAATTTAGGGATGCAGCCAATCTGAACCCCTAGGAGTTTTAAATACACCAGGTCTTCCTCATATCAAGTATCTTGGCAACCTTCTCATTTGGTAAACACTGTTGCAAAACATTCATTTAGTTTTCCAACTATGCTTTCTACTGCCACCAAGAGTTCTTCATTTTGGTCCAAAATCATTTCTGTAATAGTCCTTTCCACTATTAATTTTTCCACTATCACAGGCATTTGGGTCCCTTTTGTGTTATCTGGCATTCCCATTCCACTTCTTCACACTTCTTCTTTCCCTTTCACTTTCACTTATCCTCTGTACTCCTTATATTCCACCAGATTCTCCCTTCTTTTCCAGAGAAAAAAATCAGAATCAATTATCATGACTAGTTGTTTTAAGATTCGGCAAACAATGACATATCAAGGTCCAGGTCATGACTGACGTATGTGGAATAATATACTTGGCGAAGAATCACATTTTCAGAGAAGGAGATTTGTCATAACTATATTATTTAGGAAATACACAATCTACTGCTCTCAGATTACAAAGAATTAAAAACTATTCTGTCAGTTTAACCCTCTCAGTTGTGTTCTCTGAATCAGACACTGTACTTCATACTTGAGACCGGCAGCCCTGCCCCAGACACGACACATAATTAGCACATAATTGAAGCTGTGTGCACTGCAAGAACGTTTAAATGATCCTGATTTCCATACACAATTGTCTTTTAACCTGAATCCGATGGGTGCTCCTGGTACAGTGATAGTGTCCCTCCCTCCGTTCAAGTCTCACCAGCTTCAGAGATATATTGTAACATGTCTGAACAGGTTGATTAAAACTATTCAGACCCCTTACACTGACTGCTTCAGCAGTATTATCTTAAGGACATTACTGTCCCTTCAATGCCGGGTGAAGGTATTCAAAATCAAGATTTATCTTAGTTTGAGAGTATTCAGCAACCATTATAACCAATTCAGATTTGAAATTCTCTGACAACAACATTGTATGTTCATATGGAACCTTCACTTCATAGAAAATAAGATGAAGGTACTCCACAGGACATAATCTGACAAATATTGACACCAAGGTAAGAAAGAAATATTAGATTAGGTTACCAAAAGCATGGTCAAAGATGTATATATTGAGGAGTGCATTAAAGACAAAGAGGTGGAAGGGAATTTTAGAAATTAGAGCTTGAACAAATGGCAGTCTCAGACTGCACTGGAAAACTGAAAATATGTAACATTTGGCAGTGAAATGGATACCTGAGTTTTGGTTACTGTTTTGACAACAATTCATATTTAACCAATCAGTTTAAATTATGCCCCAGGATACAAAAACCCAATTGAGTTTGAATTTATTGTTTTGTCAACATTGAACCAATGAGACGATCCAATATTGGGGATATGAAAATTCTGGCATTTTGAAAATTGTAGAGAGAGCAACTACCATCGAGAGAGACCCAATAATTAGGAAACACTCTCTATCAAAGGTACCTTTTCATATGAAACATTTTCACAGTAAAAGAAGACAACCCAGGGAGATTCTCAGCCAGAAGAAGACAGACACCGAAGACAACAGCAGCTGTGTGGTTTTGAAACTAAGTTACTGTCATTTTAATAAGTGTCTTATTGGAACAGCGTATTGTTATCGAGTTGGAGGCAGGTAATAAGCAATTAAGAGAAAGGGGGGCTTAGAGTTGACAATAGTTGTTGTTTAATGTTCACTGTTAGAGTGAAAACAGTGGAGTTTAAATAGTAGAATTTGGAACTTCTCTGTCATTCATATTTTAACAGATTACAAGGCGAGGTGAGCTTTTCTGGGTGTTTGGATTAATTAACAGAAGGGTTCACTGCCATGTGATAACAAAGTGCAATTTCAGTGCAAAAATCACGAAATATTCTTTGTTGAGTGTTTGAATATTTACATATATCCAAACTTTCCTCACCTGTCTGCCACCAGGTATCCACAAGGGTACATCGGCCATCTCCCACAACCTTCCAGAACCACTCCCAGGCTTCGTGGTTAATAGGTTCCCCTACTATAAGAGAAACATTAGCAGCTAAACTATGCAGTGTAGATTGAGGAAGTAGTTTCTCAGAATTGCAATTGGGGTGAAATCACAGAACAGACGTATCCTAGAATTCATGAACTAAATAGATAATTCACATGGTTGATTTAATCAGTCCTAAATATTTTCCCATTCCCCTACCCCACACCCAATCTGCACATATCTGGGCTATTATACTGAGTTATGAGGAACGAAACATTTACTTTTTATTCATTCATGGTGTGAATTGCTGGCTAAGCCAGAAGTTATTACTCATCCCTATTTGTCTTCAAAAAAGTGCTGGTGAATTGTCATTTTGTACTGCTGCAGGTTCACTAATGCATTTTAATGAAAAGAAAATCTGCCATCCTTACCTGGTCTGGCCTACATGTCACTCCAGACTCTCACGAATATGGTTGAGTCGTAACTGCCCTCTGAGCAATTACAATTGCTGTACTAGCCCACAACACCACATCCCATGAATGAATGTATTCCTGGTGAGTAGATACTGCATAGTAATGTTATGCTGAAGAACTAATTGTGCATTGGAGCTGCTCTCATCCAGCCACGTGGGGAGTATACCATTGCACTCTTTCTTGTGCCACATAAATGGTAGATGGACTTTGGGGAATAAGGAGGTGAGTTACTCACTGCAATATTCCTAGCCTCTGACCTGCTTTTGTAGCCACAGTATTTTATACAACTAGTCCAGTTCATGCCCTGGTCAATAATCTCATTTAAAACCAATTGGAATCCTTCTATGTTTTAGCAAGTATTTGTTTAAGTGTGTTGAGGGGATAGCTCATGCGGCTGGATGACTGGTTTGCGATGCAGACTGATGCCAACACCATGGGCTCAATTCCTGTGATCAACATGAACATCCCTCCTTCTCAATCCTCAGGGTAAACACAACCAGTCATCGAATGGGAGAATAGCCTATGGTTTCCTCTGGGTCTAGGGGACCTTCACCTTTGTGAAAATGTTTTCTTCATTAGGAAATGATAGAGAAGTCCTTACCTGTTTAGTTTCACTGTTTATTATTTTAACGGCTTTTACTAATCAAACAAAACTGACAATTATTTCTCCACTCTGCAGGCACCCTGCCTCTATTCCTGATGAAGGGCTTTTGCCCGAAACATTGATTTTCCTGCTCCTCGGATGCTGCCTGACCTGCTGTGCTTTTCCAGCACCACTCTAATCTAGACTCTGGTTTCAAGCATCTGCAGTCCTTGTTTTTACCTAGTTGATTTTAACTACCGCTCCAGGCAACTGAACCTCCACTTGCAAGTTTCAAGGTTAAACAAGCCTTGACTTACATGTGCACACTATTATAAAAATCACTCTCGGTTTGACTATTCAGGGCAGGGAGGGAAGTTTCTCAGGAATGTGGAATAGATTGGCTATTTTCAAGTCACTTCTAGCTGGTAAGTTAGAAGAAGGGTATGATAAGTCATGCCATATAAGACCGTTTGTGCCACACAAGGCAAGGTATTGCCCATCTCCAGCTATCATCCAAACACATTCAATGGGAATACCATTGCTGAATCCCCTCCTATCAGCATCTTATGTATTACCATTGATCTGAAACTGAATTAGACTAGTTATATAAGTACTGCAACTGCAAGAGCAGGTTAAAGGCTAGGAATTCTGAAGTGAGTGACACACCTCCTGTCTTCCAAATCTATAAGGTACAAGTCAAGAATGTGAAGGAATACCCTCCACTTGCTTGGAAGGATTCAGCTTCAACAACACTCAAGAAGCTCAATGCAACTTGGAACAATGCAACATGCTTGCTCTCATCCCCTTAATCCTGATGCACAGTGGTAGCAGTATGTACAATCCGCATGTACGTTCCGCAAGTAGGTGGCCTGTCTCCCCAATATAGAGGAGGCCACATCGGGTGCAGCGGGTGCAGTAAATGATGTGTGTAGAGGTGCAGGTGAATTTGTGGCGGATATGGAAGGATCCCTGGGGGCCTTGGTGGGAAGTAAGGGGGAGGTGTGGGCGCAAGTTTTGCGTTTCTTGCGGTTGCAGGGGAAGGGGCCGGGAGTGGAGGTTGGGTTGGTGGGGGGATGTGGACCTG
>NC_057718.1:85471582-85497078 GCF_004010195.1 Chiloscyllium plagiosum
TCCCCCAAGTCCCTCCTCCCTACCTTTTATCTTAGCCCGCTTGGCACACTTTCCTCATTCCTGAAGACGGGCTCATGCCCGAAACGTCGATTCTCCTGCTCCTTGGATGCTACCTGACCTGCTGCGCTTTTCCAGCAACACATTTTCAGCTCTGATCTCCAGCATCTGCAGTCCTCACTTTCTCCCTAAGCCAAATAGAACCTGACATATAATAAAAACAAAATTTTGGAAATACTCAACAGATCAGGCAACATATATGGACAGAGAAGTAAGTGGCCTATAATTCCCTCACTTATTTCAGTCGTCTTCATTGAATTGGAGAATGACATGTTGGCCTCTCTTCAAAGCAAGTTATTATTCCAGACATGATTGGCATTTACCTGTGCCTAGTGTTTTCAAGGATGACCGATCGTATTTGGACACCCAGCTGTCTCCATATTTCAGCAGCAGACGAATGGCCGTTGGAGCCCCATAAAACTGATTGATTTGTAACCGCTGCACAGTTTCCCAGTATCTACCTGATAAACAAATGCAGAGAGAATTAATATCCGCATGGTTTAGCTTTCATGAATTTGGATCAAAATGCATCTAAATTAAACCAGTTGTTGAACTAAGGTCACTTGGTGCCATTAGATTGAAAAAATAGATGTTACCTAGTTAATTAATTGAGGTTAATAGTACACAGTAGTTTCAGACTTACGTACATCAGTCTTTGCCATTGAGGTCGAAAGTGACATAACTAAATCCTAGATTAGAGAATTCAACTTAAAGAAATAAAAACTTCATGGAAAAGTGATATACTGGCCAAATAATGAGGTTAAGAGTTGTGTTAGTTTAAAGAAATAGTCTTACAATGTTGCTTGTCCTTCTTTAAGTCATTCAAGTTTATCATTATACCAGCTAAAGTTGAGCTTCTGCATTACATAATTTCCTTTCTTTTTATCCCCTTGTTTCCGGTTTCCGGTTGACTCTCATGTGATGGCTGTTTCCTTACTTTATGTCAGCAGCCCAACCGCAAAATTAAATTTGAGATACAGTACAGTTATCTTGGTAGAAATAGTCTCCTTATGTCATGGTCTGCTGCATTGAATGCTTTACTCTCCATTTCGCTCTATTTTATTTATAGCTTAAAAACTGAGAGAACATTTCTCAGAATGAAAAACTTTGATTATGTGTAGAGATTACAAAATCTAAGGTTGTTCTCCTTACAGAACAGAAGTTGAATATTACATGCTAGTGTTTAAAATTATGAAGTAATTGAATAGAAAATATAGAGTTGAGAACTTATTGCTGCAAATTGTGAATTAAAATACATCATTTGAAATGTATTTACAAAATATCTACAGAACAATGAGGACATTGTCAAACAGAGGTCCTGTTTGGATAGCACATTCAAAAAGCCAGACATGATGAACTGATGGACGTGATGCCTCCTTATGTTTGTATCGTTCTTTGAAACTGTTCCACTGGTAGATGGACAATAGCCAAAGTTATTGTCCATCTGTTATATGTAATATGTTATATGTAATGGCAAAGAAACCAGAGACGAGCAGATAAGGAGCGTTTATTTTTATACAGTGAATTCTTATGATCTGAAATGGAGTGATGGTAGCAGATTCAATAGCAACTTTCAAAAGAGATCCAGATGTACATTTGAAAATAAAAGAAAATCCCTCGATTATAGGGTAAGAGGCAATAGAATGGAGCTAATTTATTCTCTCTTTTAAAAGCTGACCCAGGCATGATGGGCCAAATAGCCTCTATTTGTGCTGTAATATGCCAAGATTTTATTGTGCAATTTTGTAATGGTTATAATCCCAGTAAGGCCAGAGTAAATTAATTCAATTCGTATCATGGCACTTTGAGAATTTGAATTCCCTTCAAACTAATTAGTATAATTTGCAAATAAAAAGCTGATTTAGTTCTGACCACTCACAGCAAGTAGTTAGCACTGATAAGATTTACCTGTTATACAGGACAGATAGTCGATCTCCTCCATCTGTGATACTCATGAAATTATTGAAGTTCCACTGAAATATTGACAGTTATGTACAAATATTTACTCAAATTTCAGCTATTACATTGTAATGCTTTTTGATATTTTAAATCATCCCTAATGTAAAAAGATATAGTCAGAAAGCTGAAAACTAAATGATGTTAAGGGAAGTTCAGGTGTGATAAAACAGTTTTAAAACATTTATTACTCGTTTGTGGGACTGTTAGTTTTGCTGCCCGAGACAGCAATTATTGCCACTTGAACTGACTGGTTTACTAGGGCCATTTCAGAAGTCAGTTAAGATGCAACGATATGCTGTTGATCTGGCATCATATGTAGGCCAGAGCAGGTAAGGTTAACAGATTTCCTTCCCTCAAGGATATTATTGAACCAGATGAGTTTTTTAAGACAATCGATAATGCTTGCATAATTGCTATGGGAACTAACTTTTAATTCCAGATTTTCAAGTTTCACCATCTGCCCTGGTGAGATTCAAGCTCATGTCCCAGAGCATTAACTCTGGATCACTAGTCCAGTGACAATACTACTACACCACCACCTCCCCATTAGCAGTTGTACCATAACAAAGAAAATATGATATAGCCTTAATATAGCCTCAGGACATCGTGAAGTACTTTCCAGCCCCAATTTAAGAACTTATGGCAGGGTCAACTCTGTTGCGGTAGAGGATATGTGGCAAGTAACTTAAAATCATAACAGCCTCACCAACCGCAATAAGTACCAGATCATCTCTTTTAACTGATGTATGAGAAACAAATATTGTGAAGGATACTGGACAGAATATCCTAACACTTCTTCAAAATTATGCCATGAGTTCTTTTTGTTTCATCTGAGATGGAAGGCAGGTTAATGCCTCCTCTGGAAGATGGCAATTCTGATAATGTGATCCTTCAGTAACTGCAGTAGACCACCAGTTGAAATGTTTTGCTGAATCTCTGAAGTAGGACTTGAATCCACAACCCCTAGGTAACAGGCAAGAGTACTACTACCATTAAGCTTACTACTTAATTATACTAGGGAAATATATCTAATTAGATATTATTATATCTAATTATTAGGCTAGAGAATTGTGTTTTAATGAAGTATACATTTAATTAACTCTGAATACCTGTCCTTGTCCTAAATTGTCACCATGTTTATCACATTGCAAACAGCAACTTTGTATTTGACTTTGCATTGTTTAATAAATAGATTCCTGATTTCTGTTAAGGTATTTTAGTGTGACAGACTTTATCAGTAGATGCAACCATAAAGCTACCAGATTGTCAGCAAAATTCCAACTGATTCACTAATACGTATCCAAACCTCGATTCAAGATGAAAGACCACCAACACCTTCTCAGGACAATTAGAGATCCAGTATTACTACCAGTAATGTTGGAAATAATGAATTTTCAACGTTATACTTGATTTGCCCCATACATTTGCTGACTCACTTGTCCAAATCACACTAAAGCATTTCAGTACCCTCCCCACAAATCTCCATCTCACCCAGCTTTTTTTGTGTGCGAATTTGGAGATATTAAATTTAGTGTCCATACCTGAATCATTAATCAAAAAAGCGTATTTCACATGGCATCAATTTTTGTGGTTTCACTAAATCATCCAGAGGTCACTTGAAAGTTTAAAAAAAAGTCCTCTCACAAATGCAATGCCTGGCATACTTGAGTAAGTCACACTCCCAGATTATGTAGGGGTTTAACTATTTATTGCAGCTACTTATGCAACTATATTAAGTCAAAAATAACTAACTCCCAATCATGCTCTCATATCTGTGGAACACTGTAAACTTTGTCCTTCAGGACGTAAGTAGTTCCACTAGGCAATTAAAATAGCAGTAAATATGTAACTAACTTGTTAACTGATGGATCAGAAAGTGAAATCTCCTTCCTTTTCTGTCAGGTGTGTGGAAAAAAAGAGAATGATCAGCTAAATACTCCTTATGTTTCCTGTGAAGTAAATGTCCTGGACCCTGGAAGATGTAACTGAGATTAAGAAATCACAAGCACAAGCTCATCTTTGATTGAACTATGTCTAGACCACTGCCAATATGCAGACTGCACTGTGGGTAGAGTTCTTGATTTATTCTGAACATGCACACTTTGCATTTCTTATTTCATTTCTGTACATATTGCAAAGTATTCCTTGATCTTTAGATGGTAAATAATATCGATGATGAGGGTTTAGGGAAATAACTTCTTGGTTTGTGGTTCTTTTGATCAATTTTTTTAAATTTGCATTTTTTTATGCAAACATGTATTTTGTCTCTCTCTTTTGCTCACAGGTTTGCTCTGTCAAGATGCCATTTTGCTTATAAAGCTGTACCTTAAACATCTGTTAATTTGAGACAAAGCTATTAGTGTTTCATGGTTTATGTATGGTTTCAAGGATTACTTGTAACTACAACAACGCACAGATCAGAATGCTGCTAAGTATCTTCCTCTCCTTTTCCTTTTCTGTCTTCCTAAATTTTCTTACAATCTTACTCTTGCAGTGAATTTACAAACCTTCAGATTTCCAACATAGCTTTCACGTACAGAGACACTGCGCTGTTTGAAATACAAGCCTTAAGAAGATTGTCATCTTGGATTTTTTAGAATTCACTGAAATTGATACATGCGTGGGATCTCATTCTGCCTGCTGCACCTACCCATACTCACCATCAGTACAGTCTATAGGAATGGACTCTGTATACTGTCATCATTGGCTCCAGATTGTGCAATCATATTTATTAGAACATAGAACATAGAAGAATACAGCGCAGTATAGGCCCTTTGGCCCTCGATGTTGCGCCGATCCAAGCCCACCTAACCTACACTAGCCCACTATCCTCCATATGCCTCCATATGCCTATTGTAACAGGAGGGTCCCATGTGTAGATTTCACAGCAGTATTCAATTTTCCTCAAAGTGTGGAAGAAATGCCAGCATAGTGAGCAAAGAATGTCAGGTGAACAGGCATAGGGATAAGAAGAATCTCTGACAAACTGGAGGTTGGGAAAATGGTAGCAGTGTGAATTGGGAGTAAGAGACATAATCCAGCAAAACTGGTTATTGGTTAGATCTAGAAAATTATTTGCACTTATTGACAAAATTTTCCTCAATTTTCTCATGTTCCCATTACAGATAAATGGATCCCAGACCTTGAACGGTCACTCCCTGGAAAGACAAAACTATGCCCTAATCTCACAACTACGAGCATTTCCAACATTTTAGGTGTGGATGCAGAATGCTGGTGTCAAGAAAGACCATAGGGTTGATTTTAACTCAATCTGCCCAATGGAAACCACAGTATCAGGCTGAGCATATGAATCATTTGGGTGACTTGTCTGCCATTTTTGCCTGCCACGTACATTTTAATTTGCTATTCAAATCAGACAGCAAAGCAACCCACACAAAATGTTTAGGTCCTACATTACTGACCTGCTGTGCTGTTCCAGCAATAAAGTTTCAACTTTGATCTCCAGCATCTGCAGACCTCACTTTCTCCTCCAAATCAGACAGCAAAGCAACCCACACAAAATGTTTAGGTCCTACATTAAGTAATCAGATCTGGATATTGTGAGGCTATCAGGTCCAGGCATAACTGTAATCTGCAATTTCCTGGTAAACACCAGCTGGCAGTTGAAACCACCCCATTCCTGGCAGCCCAAGTTCATATTTATTTTCTTTCTGACTACATCAATCACAGGGAGTTCAAACAGGTACATAGAGTATGTTTTTTTTAACAATAGTCCTTATTGTGCTTACCTGGATTTGGGTAGATAGGAGTGCTTTCAAATAGTACAGTCGTGCCACCATTGCAGAGTGGGCCATAGGCCACATAACTGTGCCCTGTAATCCAGCCAATGTCTGCCATACAGCCAAAAATATCACCTTCTTGATAATCAAAGACATACTGAAAGATAACATTTGTATGTTAACCTTATGAATTAGTATCTGGAACAGAAAAATTATTCCACTAAAAGATTCACTCTATAGGTAACAAACAAAACTAGGACTCAAAAATAGACCCTGCAATACCAGTTTACAAAAAAGTAATACAATTAGTTGATTGGGTAAGCGTCTATTAAAATCACTCAGTAAGCAAGTTAAATGAATGAGGCCAAGTGGGTTTTGTTTGCAGCTGGGGATGAAGTCCTGGAAAAATACAAGTATGCCAGGAATCCCATTCCAACCTGCCAACTTTCATATTTAATTGCAGTAGACCACATGAGATCACACCCCTCAGGAGAGGTAGGTTGTCAATTTTATGATGTAAAAGATCAACTCCTGTGATAGTAACACGGAATTTGAAATAAAACGTTTGGCTCTGCAGGTTTCCTATGCTTCCTCGAACCTGCTAGGTGATTGCCAGGCAAGACGAAGGTGGCAACTAAAGGGGTGGAAGCTATGAAAAGGAAATCTGGTTGTAGAAAATGGTGTATTCACAGTACTTTTACCATGATATCGCAGAGGATGTTATTTTACATGCATTGAAGGTGCCATCAACACTTTGAATGTTCAAAGGCCTGACTTGCACTACCATATTTCCTGGCTGTTGTTTATGCAGGGTTACTTTGAACCTCAGATTATATCCAAGATAAATTGCCAGCAGCAGTAGATCGAAAAGCAGCAAGAGGCAAAGCACCAGGCTGCAACAGTACTTCCATTAGCAACAGCCCACTTCTTACAGACCTGCAGTTCATTACTATAGCACATTGCCTATAGGCAGAGCATAGTGGATAAGCTTCCTTGACATGTCAGAGCATCAGTGTCTCAGGAGGCACAAACTGTCATGTCAGATTTTGGCAGACATTACAAACTTTCTGGACCAGACCTGCTACTGACTGAACCTACTGTGTCTATGCCTGTCAAAATAACCATTGTCCTTGACACCTGTGCCTCTGGATCCTTCCAGGCTCACCTGGAATTATTGCCAGGATCTCACAGTTAGTGGTAGATAAATGCATAAGAGAGCTTGCTGACTACTTATTTGCCAAAAGTGTCAACTTCATCTGTGATGACACCAGTCATAAGGGGGAAGCATCCAAATTTGTGACTCTGAAATGTTTGCCATAGGTGTAGTGCTGCCCGCAAGTGACAACTAAAGCAACCACCCTTCACCCAGGCAAGTTAATAAAGGGCTTCCTCTCCGTCAATATGCAAGAGGTGAGCAACCAAATGTCTTAATACCTGGATGCAGAGCTACTTAAAAGATGGTCAGTGACATCCCTCAAACTTCTAAGGAATACAGCCTAGAAACAGTACAATTAATGTCATACAACCATTGTGTATCATTAAACAAACTGTTGGGAGTGCTGAAGGTGCAGTTCAAATGTCTTCATAGATCTAGAAGTGCACTTCAGCTCACAGAGACCAGGGTATACAATGCAATTTTGGTGTCTGCTGTCTATATAGCAGTGCACAACAGCAACGTTGGACCTGCAGGAGGAACAAAGGGCAGAAACACAAAGCAGAAGGTGATGCTGGCAATGGACTACCTGCTGCCCAAGATGCCCTTAGAATTGAGTTTTACTTAGTTTCCACCATTCCATCCATCAAATAAGCAAATTCAAAAGTGGTTGTGGCAATTGCTGCCTCCCAGCCCTCTGTCATAACCCTACATCCTCCAAGAAACAACCTGTAAAGGAGTCCTTCAAACAATGAAGCCTCTCATTCACAACCCCCATTACTTTGTGTCAGTTACATGAGATATAGAAAAAATGTGGGGTTGAATTTTACACTCGGTGGACACAAATATTTTCATTATCTTGATTAGAAATATTGCTCTTAATTGTTATATACATCCAAAGACAGCACTATTTCTAATTAATTACAATATTGGTCACACTTACAAAACCAGTAATAGTGGAATAAACAAGTCATAACTGGAATACACTAGTCACAACAAGAAAATTATTAATGATTGGAATATTCTTTGTATAGTGACATTAATACAGAAAACTGTCCCAAGACATTTGTAGATACATTATCAAACCAGATTTGACGCCAAGCCAGATAAGAAGATATTATGGCATGTGGCCAAAATCTTGGTTGAGATATGTAGGTTTTAAGGAGTGTGTTTGCGGAAGAAACAGAGATGGAGAAGTTGAGTGACAGAATTAGAAAGTTTAGGACCATGGCAGCTGAAAACAAAATCTTGAGCACTCTCTCCCTAACAGCACTTGGGCATATCCCCTGTCCAGTACCACATGGCAGTTCATCAACACTTTCCCAAGTTCAGATTAGAGATGGACAACAACTCAATGGACACGTCACATGTGAAAGAATGAAAATGATGATACAGTTAAAACTCAGGAATGCTCAGGACTCTAGGTTTGGAGAATCACAGATCTCCAAGAGGGCTGCGAAGCTTGAGGAAATTATAGAGTTAGGGAGAGGTGAGGCCATGAAGGATAGACGTTTTCAAATCAAGATAGTGTTTACCCATAAGGAGCAATATGTAGATGAAAAATAGAATAGACCTTTGGGCAGATCCTTGTGGGATGCAAAGATAACAATGTGGGAGAAGGAAGTGAAGCCATTGCAGGTTATTCTCCAGTTACAACTGTATAGTTAAGCATAGTGCCAGATGGATTTTGTCTCACCCATTTGGATCACAGCAGACAGGCTTTGGTGAAGGATGATGTTGCCAACAATGTCACATGCTGAAGACAAGGTGAGAATGCTGAAAACAGAGAGCTTTTTATAATCACAATAGGATAGGACATCATATGACTTTGTTAATTTCCTTGATTAATAAGGGGACCAATGGTTATTGGGAGAGGCAGGAGAATGGGCTTGAGAAACGTATCAGCCTGATCGAATGGCAGAGCAACTGAATGGGCCAAATGGCCTAATTCTGCTCCTACATCTTATGGTTAAGAGGGTTTTTGGTGCGAGGACTTGAAAAGCTGATTGGCAGGAACTTGGAGTTCCAGGAGAGATGGGCATAGATTTGGGTGGCACACCATGTTCAAAGACTTTAGGAAATTTGACATGAGGTAGTAGCTTATAAGAACAGTAGGATCATGGTATAATTTTGAAGAAAAAGATAAAAAGAAACTTGAAGGCGAGGGATTGAGTATAAAATTGGGAGAGAAATTTTAGCAATATCAACTAATAAGGGCAGGGAAGGAAAACTGGGAGGTCAGCAATTTAATGGAATGGGTCATGGAGCAGGAGGTAGCTTTCAAACAGATGACAAGTTTAGGCAGTGTATAAGTGCCAATAGGAGAGAACCTAGAGGTGAGGATCTTATAGGATGCGAGATAGGTCATAATTGGAATACACTAAATTAGGATTGGAATATACTGGATTTAATTAGAATATAATAGCCTTAACCGGAATATGTTGGCCAAAACTGAACTGCTATGTATTATCTCAACTAGAATTTATTGGCCACAATTTGATCATAATTGCAATATGTTGTTCTTAATTGGAACACACTAATCAAACTCTACGTTGGTGTAAACTGGAAACAGTTTTCAAATCAAGACATTGTTTTCCCAGGAGCCAATCTAAGTTAGCAAGCACTGGGGTGATAGATGAAAACTTTGTTTCAAATGAGCCCAAATTGGGAAAGCATATGCCATGTAGGAATGTGCTGAATTGTTAAGTGTCAAAACAACAAACGCATGGCTGGAGTTACATTACATTAGATTCTCTACACTGTGGAAACAGGCCCTTTGGCCCATCAAGTCCACACCGACCCTCCGAAGAGCGACCTTCCGAAGAGCAACCCACCCATTCCCCTACATTTACCCATGACTAATCCACCTAACACTATGGACAATTTAGCATGGCCAATTCACCTGGCCTGCACATCTTGGGACTGTGGGAGGAAACCAGAAAACCCAGAGGAAACCCACACAGACACGGGGAGAACGTGCAACCTCCACACAGACAGTTGTCCGAGCCGGGAATCGAACCCTGGTCCCTGGCACTGTGAGGCTGCAGTACTAACCACTCAGCCACCGTGCCGCCCCATTATTAACTGCAGATGACTTGAGGCAAGGTGAGTCCACCAGTATTATAGAGATACAATTTGGCACAGCTATGGATGCGCATTGTAGGGTCAACCATGACACCAATGTTGCAAGAAGACTGGTTCAGTCTCTGACAATTCTCAAAAAGTGAGAGAGAGTGGTAACTGGAAGTTTGGGGTGGGGCTTTGGTCAAATTTAATTGGAAGAAATTTCTGCTTGTCTAGTATAGATAGTTTGAATAGATAGTTTGACAATTTAGAGATTGTGAAGGAATAGAGAGAGGCAGCAGTTGGGTAGAAACATGGTAAAAAGGAGCAAGCATTCGGCCCCTATTCAATAGGATCATGGCTGATCATCCAACATAGTACCATTTTCCTGCTTTGTCCCCAAATCTTTCGCTCCCTTTAACCCTAAGAATTATATCTAACTTCTGGAAAACATTCAATGTTTTGGCCTCAACCATTTTCTGTGGCAAAGAATTCCACAGGGTCACCACTCCCTGGGTGAAGAAATTTCTCCCTCTTCTCAGTCTTAAATGTTCTACCCTATGTCCTCAGAGTGACCTCTGGTTTCAGCCTTCTTATTCTCCTTCAGGATAATGTTTCCTACTTTTATCTTGTATAGTCCTGTTGGGATTTTATATGTTTTATGAGATCCTATCAAATTAACCCAGCTGAACAAAAACCACAGATCAGGTTTCATAACCTTAAATTTAAGTCTAACCCTATTTAAGAAGAATTGCTATTAATTAAAAATAAATACATGTTCTGTTCTTAAATTTCTCCTCTCTTTTTTTTCATTTGTTCACAGGAGACATGAGCGATTGTCACATTAATTGTGAAATCTTTGGTTAAAGGACACAGGTGAGGAAAAAATACACTGGTTCTTTTCAGGTTTTGATTACCTATTTTTTGGAGGGAAAGATAGATCAGCTCCCAAAGCAGCTGTAAAAAGGCTTCTGTCAAAATCATTCACACCCAAAAACTATTGAGCTATCCAGTTGCTGTTGTCAGGCTGACAGTCTTTGGCATCCATAGCTGGTCACAACTCCTCAAGCCAATCAGTAATCTGTTGCTGACCCATCTACTAACAGCCTCCACTACTTTCTCAACAAAGCTGCAATGTAAATATGACTCACATCGAGATTCAGTAACTTGTTTTTTAGAAGTGCAGCAGTTCTTTCATAATCATTGGTTTTAAAATGGTCCTTTTCCCAAATCAGTTCATAATCAAAAATACAGTAAAATAAAAAGATATGGGTTTTATGATGTGAATGGGAGTTGGAGAGATTTAGTGTAAGGAAATTGCACCCCTTATTCATTCACAGGATGTATACCAGCACCAAGGACTGTGAGGTGCTTGTGCCTGGCTTCCAGTGATCCCGCAAACTGCAATGGAAGGCATGTGAGTGCTGGAGAACAACAAAAGCAGTGATTCCCTTAACCACTGGGTCAGAGACCCAAAGAATTTCAGGGACATTGTTTGCAATCTAGTCCAGGTGTTTTGTACTGATATTATTGCAGTCACTGACTCTTCGATCCTGGAAGCAATATAATCAGAAGCAGTTTTATTAGCATGAATTTTCACAATTAATCAACTTAATATTCTGGATAGATAATACTGCTAAGGTAAATATCTACATCATCAGCCTTGTTAAAGAGTAGGAAGTAAAATCATACAAAACATAAGAAAATTGTCTGAAAAACATATCTAGATATTCCTACAATGAGTTGCCTAACAGTTATGTATGTTAACATAACTCAGAGACTAGCATATATTTATTTTTTTTATTTAGTTAAGTAATTTAGCATTAGCAACTTTACAGATAAATGCAATCTGTGAAGTTGGCCTTTATTCCTTTGGCCTTTGTACGTTAATGTTAAGTAATTTCTGTAATCAGTATTAAATACTAGAAGGAAAACATTGAGGCTCACCATCCTGCTCTACTGATACCTTGTGGGTAATAGATGTATATAGCAGATAGCCAGCTTGTGTATGGACTAGGCCCTTGGGTTTTCCTGTGCTTCCAGAAGTATACAGCAAGAAGAGCAGGTCCTCACTGTCCATGGACACAGGTTCACACACCGGCTCCTCTTTCTCCATCTCCTGAGGAAGAAAAAAGGCAGATCATCTGAGCTGATGTTTTATTCCAGGAAAATGTGTTTAATAGTTGTTCTGTATAATTTAGACATGACAATAATGTGAAATACACCTACATTCTAATGGTAGATTCAATCTACAAAAGACCCATACTTTGTGTCTGCCTATTTCTGTGTTTTCACCAGATTGACAATGGTTAGTATGGCGGATGATTTGATTAATGTGTGCGTGGTGCTGGGCCTTAGTGGGAATTGGATTCACCATCCTCAGAAAGAGGGTAGACATAGCCATAGGGGTTGCTGAGTACAGAGGCAATTTTATAAAAGGCTTGCCTTTGCCTTCTGTACATTGTCCCAGCTATAAAGAAACAAGTAAATGAAATACAGCCCTCAGCCTTCACCCACCAGACAAACCTCATGTCATACATGCCAAACCATTCTCCCACCCAACCCCATGCTGCCTCACGCCTCCCATGTCAATGAATGTCCATCTACGCACCCGTCCTAGCCCTTCCCATACCCACTGTGACAACCGATGTCCTTACACCTTCCATGCCAACTCACCCAGGATCCATCACAGGCAGACCTCAGGACCTATGCTGAGTTGAAATAAAGTTTTTTTGTCTTTTGATTATTTCACTAATTAAGAAAAAGTACAATGATTGATTTTAAAAACTCTGTTGCATTTACATTCCTTTAATTGCTCATCTCTTATAAATACAAAATTTGTATTCATAGCTCCACACCAAAGTCTTTGTAACTGCATGGTACTGTCAAACAAGTTGTGAATTGACAGGCATGTCATAATGATAATTATAGGTTGTGAAATGAGTCAACCAACACAAATTATATACTGATAGCCAGCAGGCTTAGGTCAACAGACAAGATTTAAATGCAGGTTTTTTAAAATTCAAAGCAGTTTAAATTAAATGCCTTTACAGCTTGGCAGTTTCAATGAGCATATCCACTTTTAACACACATTCACATCTACTTTAAACAATCCTAAATGACACATAACCGATCCCAAAAATGTTCTTGGACGTATCCAAAAGTTTAATTTACCAAAAAGGTACTTCAGTAAGTTTAGACCTTCCCTTGAAAAGTATGAAGTCCACAATTCATGTTTTAGGTGTCCCACTAATGAAAAGTAAATCTGTTTGAATACAATTCCATTTTACATATGTAAATAAAAATGGAATATTTTGGGTTATTTCTTATTTTAGGGTCATCCAGTAAATTTAGTTAAATCCAATGGGAATTGTAACAATTATTTAATCACACTCGTGACTTTGATCTTGGAATTGATGGATGAGCATTTGCAGATTCAAGTTTTGGGTTATTCACTGCAGAAATTCTGGCCTTTAGACTGTTCTTGGAGCCACCCTATTATATTCCTGAAGAAGGGCTCATGCCCAAAACGTCGATTCTCCTGCTCCTTGGATGCTGCCTGACCTGCTGCGCTTTTCCAGCAACAAATTTTCAGCTCTGATCTCCAGCAGCTGCAGTCCTCACTTTCGCCACCCTATTATATGTCTGCTTCAGCTGAGTTTCTTGTTAATGGTAAACACCAGGATGTTGATGAAAGGGGTATTCAGCATTAATAATGCCATTGAAGGTCAAGGGAGATTCTTTTGTTGGAGATGGTCAATACCTAGCATTTGAATGATGCGACTATTACTTGCCACTTAGCAGCCCAAGCCTGAATATTGTCCAGGTCTTGCTGCCTACAGTCACAGTTTACCTCTTTGGTGAGAAGTTGTGAATGGAACTGAACATTAAGCAATCATCAGCGAACATCCCCACTCTGATTTTATGATGGAGAACAGGTTGTGAGAAGCAGCTTAGGATGTTTGGGTCTGGGAGACATTTCTTTGAGGACTTCCTGCAGCTCAGTCCTAGTGATGAGATGATTTGCCTCCAGCAACTATAACAGTTTTTCTTTGAGTTAGTTGTGATTCCAGCCAGTGGAGAGTTTCGCCCTAGTTTCCATTTACTTTAGTTTTTTTTGACAAATTCAGTAAAATACATATTAAGAGCAAAAATGTCCATTCTGCTTCTGGAATTCAACTCCTCTTTCCAAGGCTCTATCTATTGCGGTCTGGAGTTAAATGTCTCCTCACGGAACTCAAAACTAAATATTACTGAGCACGTTATTGTTCATAGTTGAGAGTATGTTGCTGGAAAAGCACAGCAGATCAGGCAGCATCTGAGGGACAAGAAAATCAATGTTTTGGGCCGGAGCCCTTCATCAGGAATCATTTGGGCCAGATTTTCCTGGTCCTCAATGCTGCCTGACCTGCTGTGCTTTTCCAGCAAAACACTCTCAACTCTAATCTCCAGCATCTGCAGACCTCATTGTCTCCACGTTATTGTTCATATCACTGTCAATAATACCATCAATCAAATTGAGCTTTACTGACACTAATGCAACACTAAGGGAGTGCTGCACTCTCAAATATGCCTTTTTATGGATTCGGTGTTAACCTGAGGTCCCATGTGGATGTAAAATATATACTATGTGACGATCAAGAACGTTCTCCTCAGTGTCCTGTTCAATATTTATCATTGAAAGGATATCAGTAAATCAGATTAACTGGTCATTAACATATTGTATTTGTGGCACTTTGCCATGAGCATACTGGTCGTATGTGTTACCAGCAACAATGACAACTTCTCACTTCTATGCGTTTACTTCAAATGTACTTGATTGTATATAAAGCAATTTTTGGCATGATCTGACGTCACAAAAGATGATATACAAATGCAAGAACTTCTTTCTTTCCAGAAAGCCCTGTGCTTTCCTGCTTTAATTAGATCTCATTGTCAACATCTATGTGTTCCACTATTAACAATGGCTCTTACACAATAATGCAGGTAGACAATTCTTTATCCGAAATTCTGTAATCCAAAAAGCTCAAAAGTCCGAAGGTTTTTTTGTGAAGTTTTTTTTCTCATTAACAAGGTTGTTTGATGTACAAACAGTTAATCCAAGTCGACACCCACTCGATGCAACGTGTGGGGGTGTGGCCCAGCATCGGCAGGCCTCAATTCTCTCTCAAGGTCCGTTTTACTGAGTGAGTCTGCTCCTCCTGAGAAAGTTTATAGCCTTAAAACTTCTCCTTAAACATGTAGACTAAAATGTAACTTTGAATTATAGAACACATTTGCTGCACACTAGAAAATAGACAGCCAGGGAGGGTAAGACAATTAAGAACATTTGCCTTAACATCAATGAATCTGGATAAACAGGACACCGAGTGATAACATTCCTTTGTGAAATTAATATCAATTTTTGATTCTGACCTCGAAATGAAACTCTGTATCAATTAACTTCTCTCTCAAATTATTGTCCTTCACTATTACCTGTCTAGTTCAGAACATGCAGTGTTTTTGTGAACTTTTTGTGTTTGTGACAGTACAGCCTTTGTAAACTTGCGTGTAAAGGTAGTCTGTTTGAGATCGTACAACAGAGTAGCCTGCCAGGGCTCTTGAAGGAAGAGCGATGTCCTACTCTCCTGGGTTATCAGTATCCAGTTAGCCTGACTTATAGGTATCAGTGTTATGTTGTAACAGTGATGCTATTAGTAAACAAAGGGGATGATCCAAATTAAACTAAACTGTCTGTAAGCGTTTTTTTATTCCAGACTACCAAAGGTGTGATCTCCGGAAGAACTAAGAGAGGCTTACAGGTTGAGTTCATAAAGAATTCCCTGGACCATCTCAAATCTGTATTTTATCAATTTGGCACTGCGAGAAAGGTTCCAACAAGGGATATGTTTGAGTGAAACTGGAAAAGGGGAACTTCGCCTGTGGGTCGGACTCGAGACCAACGAGCCCACAAGGTAGGATTACACCTTGATTGGTCTTAGTCTGCATCTTTGTGTGATGCTTCCCCATTTCATTCTCACGGTACCTTGACGGAACCCTAAATGAGATTGTTTAAATACGTACTAAAAACATAAACTGTCAGGATTTTAGAATGTCAGGAATGTTTTGCAGAAATCACTAATCTTGTTTGTTGTTGGGGTTGTTGATTAGTGAAAATTTTAGGTCGATATTATCTTCTCTGTTGTGTCTGTTCAGCTTGGCATGTCTTGCTTTGCCGTTTTGCTTTGTTTGTCTGCTATGGTTTTGTTCTGTTTGTTTTGGTGTTTATTCTTTGTTTATGAAATATAGAGCGTGGTTGCTGCTTTTGTCGCATTAAAAAAAAAGCTGGCCAGTGATACAAATCTCGCACACTTGGTAAAGCAGCTACATGCCACAGCCAGGATTTATGAGGCTAAACTCCCTGAATATGACTTATAGAATGTGAGTCCCTCATTATCCTTAAAATCACTGTAACAGTGATGCTATTAGTAAATGAAGGGGATGATTAAAATTTAAACTAAACTATCTGTAAGAGTTATTTTTTATTCCAGACTATGATCTCCAGGACGAACAAAGAGAGGATTACAGGTTGAGTTCATAAGGAATTCCCTGGGCCGTCTCAAATCTGTACTTTATCACACCGGTAAGTATTTTTAAAATTTCACCATCAAACTGTCACTTATTCTGAAATTCAAAAAATTCTGAATTCCGAAAACCAGCTAGTCCCAAGCATTTCAGATAAAGGATTATGCACCTGTACTAAGTAACAAACTTTGCAAAGTGACAGTTTTAATAATCACAATTTTTAAAAATATAAAGCTACCAAGCAAAAAAAAGCTTCTTAAGTTCAACGGTGTTACTGTAATGAAGACTTACTTCTTCAAGCGGTATATCGATATTGCTCATTGGAACTTTGCCGTCTGTTCTCTGTGCCACAAAGATGCATTTTACTGTGGGACATGACTTTACTGCCTCATCCACCATCTTCTTCAGCTCAATAACACGACCACCACGTACTCCTTGATTGCAGGTGATAACAGCCTTGCATTGGGCTAGTTAGGCAAAGACAAACACTGTCATAATACATTGATTTATTTTAAATGCTAAGGAATTGTAATTCTACAGCTAGGAAACTGGATCAAAAAAGGGAAAAGTTTACAGGGCTTTGCAACATGTTCCAAATCAACCGTAAAAAGGCTGACACTCAGTGGTCTTGACATTCAGTATCCAGGTAGCTGCCTGAACCTGGTGTTAGGCCCTTTGTGAATGTTAGCACTCCTTCCAGACATTAAGTGAAACTCAGTGCAGTCAGTGCTTTCCTCAGGCTTTCTAGAATTTGATACAGCCTCCAGCACATACTGAAGCAGCACATACGGGCTATTCTATGTTCTAAATTATTTTTCTCAAAAATATTGTCATCCAAATGTGGTTATTAAGTGGTCCAGTCATCTGTAAGAGTTCTTGCAACATTGTTGCACATTTGAGAATATAATGTTTGTCATTGGGTTCAGCAGTACCCTTGCTCATTGTGCTGCTAACCACATCCTGGTTGCACAAATATACTGCCTGCCACTGTCAACCCAGTCACACCATCCCTTTATACCAGCAGCCCAGCTTGTCAAGCAGCAGGAAGTGGATGCTCCATTTAGAGTACATAGCATGTTTGCCTCAAATTGAAATGAGGTCAGGACATCTAAAACATGAAGACTTTTTATGCCATTTCAAACATTCACTAAACAACATGTCTGTTAACTTGACCATATGACATTTCAAAGAATAATCTGTGCAGCTACATTAGAACCTTGGCTCATTGTACAGTCATACAGTCATAGAGACATACAGCATTGAAACAGACCCTTTGGTCCAACTCACTCATGCCAACCAGATATCCTAAAATAAACTCATCCCATTTGCCAGCACCTGGCCCATATCCCTCCAAACCCTTCCTATTCAAATATCCATCCAGATGCCTTTTTATTGTTCTAATTATATCAGCCTCCACCACTTCGTCTGGCAACTCATTCCATATATGCACCACTCTTTGCATGAAAAAGTTGCACCTTAGGTCCCTTTTATATTATTTCCCCTCGCCCTAAACCTATGCCCTCTAGTTCTGGACTTCCCCCATCCCACCTTCTCCATGCCCTTCATGATCTTAATAAATCTCTATAAGGTCACCCTTCAGCCTCCAATGCTTCAGAAAAAACAGCCCGAGCCTATTCAGCCTCTCCCTATAGCTCAAACCCTCCAACTCTGGCAACCTCCTTGTAAATCTTTTCTGAACCCTTTCAAATTTCTCAACATCCTTCCTATAGGAGGGAGATCAGAATTGCATGTTATTTTCTGAAAAGAGACTATTGCATGAGTATTGGAAGCTAAGTGACACACTGGAAACAGAAATGAATTTGAACACTTTTGTGCATGACCTATTTCCACAACACAAAAATAATCCAAGACCAATAATACAATTCAAGATGACTATCTAATGTAATACAAATAAAATTACAGAACTGTTCCTTACTTTCCCTGTGTAAAGTCTATTTTCACCACACAAATTACTCTGAACTTCAGTGTTGATCTCGTTAATGTTGATCTTGCTTGGCACACCTCCTGTCCAGTATTATCTATATGCTTCACTCTAAGTACCACAGGATCTGTACATCTTTGCTTGCTATGATCTGCCTGTACTGCTCACAAACAAAGTATAGCTTTTCACTATACTTAGGTACACATGACTACAATAAATCAAATCAAATTAACAGCATATATATTTTCTTAAATATAAACCGAAAGTGCTGGAAGATGCAATGATCATGACCTGAAACATTAACACTGCTTCTCTCTTCCCACATACTGTCAGACCTGCTGAACATTTAAAGCATTTTCTGTTTTTATTTTAGATTTCCAGCAGCGCCAGCACTTTGTTTTCAGATATATATTTATTTAATGGGATTGCAGATTCCTTCCATTTATTTGATTATCCGTTAAATTGAAAACAGAATCAATTAAAAATGTTAATTGGATAAACTGATATCAATTTAGCAAATGCACCTTGCAGACCAATGAATGCAGGACAATCCACATTGATATTCCCTCTAAATCACACAGCACTGCCCTTTGATGTGAAGGGCAGTGTTTGTCACTGGCCACCCGGATGTTTTCCTATCATCCTGGCGGTGGAATTTGAATAAAGATTCGTGCACTTTGTGTCTTTCACTGTGTCTCACACCTGCACACACACACCATGGGTGCTGGGAAAAAAATAAGCACTACCGCACTTAGGTGGTAGTGTGGGGGTGAAATTTTTTAAAAAATTTAAAAAAATAAACAGGAGAAATTTGATTCGTGCGAAAAAAAAATTCCCTCTAAATCGTTTTTCGGTGCGCAGACCTCTGTAGCAGTGACTTCCAAAACTAGAAGTCAATGCATTGGCAAACTGATTGGCATACACAGAGAATGGTGTAGCTGTGTGACTGCACAGTTCAGAAGGAACGTTGGTCCAGATGCAAGATTTTTATATTCTTTTGAGTGCAGCATTTGTTGACTGTCCATAAATGCCCTTTGCAACTCACTGCTTGTTAATTTATCTTAGATGGCCATTGCTGTGGGTCTGGAGTCACATGTAGACTAGGACAGCTAATCTCCATGGGGTAAAAACAATAACTGCAGATGCTGGAAACCAGATTCTGGATCAGTGGTGCTGGAAGAGCACAGCAATTCAGGCAGCATCCAACGTGCAGCGAAATCGACGTTTCGGGCAAAAGCCCTTCATCAGGAATAAAGGCAGAGAGCCTGAAGCGTGGAGAGATAAGCTAGGGGAGAGTGGGGGTGGGGAGAGAGTAGCATAGAGTACAATGGGTGAGTGGGGGAGGAGATGAAGGTGATAGGTCAGGGAGGAGAGGGTGGAGTGGATAGGTGGGAAAGGAACTAGGCAGGTCGGACAAGTCCGGACAAGTCAAGGGGACAGTGCTGAACTGGAAGTTTGAAACTCGGATAAGGCGGGGCAAGGGGAAATGAGGAAGCTGTTGAAGTCCACATTGATGCCTTCGGGTTGAAGTGTTCCGAGGCGGAAGATGAGGCGTTCTTCCTCCAGGCATCTGGTGGTGAGGGAGCGGCGGTGAAGGAGGCCCAGGACCTCCATGTCCTCGGCAGAATGGAAGGGGGAGTTGAAATGTTGGACCACAGGGCGGTTTGGTTGATTGGTGCGGGTGTCACGGAGATGTCCCCTAAAGCGCTCTGCTAGGCGGCGCCCAGTCTCCCCAATGTAGAGGGGAGCGGTCTTTGCGGAAGGCGGAGAGGGGTGGGGAGGGAAATATATCCCTGGTGGTGGGGTCTGTTTGGAGGTGGCGGAAATGTCGGCAGGTGATTTGGTTTATGGGAAGGTTGGTAGGGTGGAAGGTGAGGAGCAGGGGCGTTCTGTCCTTGTTGTGGTTGGAGGGGTTGGGTCTGAGGGCGGAGGTGCGGGATGTGGACGAGATGTGTTGGAGGGCATCTTTAACCACGTGGGAAGGGAAATTGCGGTCTCTAAAGAAGGAGGCCATCTGGTGTGTTCTATGGTGGAACTGGTCCTCCTGGGAGCAGATACGGCGGAGGTGGAGGAATTGGGAATACGGGATGGCATTTTTGCAAGAGATAGGATGGGAAGAGGTGTAATCTCCATCCCCAAGGCATATAAGTTAATCGTTATTACAATCAATGATCATTTCGTGGTTGCCATTATTACCAAGACAAGCTTTTAATACCAGGTATTTATGAATTACTTGAACTTAGATTGAACCCATGCCTCCAGTAGACTGAACCTCTGACATGACCTGTTCCACCATCTAACTGCTTGATTTGAAAATGGATGTGACTCTTCAACAAATTAATCAGCAAAAAGAAATGTGAAAGATCTTTGTTGACTTACCATCAGAGATCCTTTCACTCAGTGCATGGCTGCTAAAACCTGCAAAGACTACTGTATGCACGGCACCAATCCTAGCACAAGCCAACATTGAAGCTATACCAATAGGAGATACTGGGAGATAGATTGCGACTCTGTCCCCTTTCTGCACCCCATGACGCTTCAAAGTGTTAGCCAGTCGACACGTGGTCTCCAAAAGTTCCCTGCAACACAAAACATCCATTTACTAATCACTGGGGAGAGGGCAGGCAGGTGTAGTTGTGGACAATCACTCAAGTGTCCATCAGGTACCAGGACAGCAGTTAAAAATGGATCACGTTAAACGACTGCTCTGTTAAAATTTGAAAATGGCTGAGGAGTGAAGAGGCTGCCTGAATTAACAGGAGCCTCATACATGTATGCACAATAGTTTTTTTTTGCCAGTATCCTGTCACCAAGTCACCCTTTATTTACATGTGCACAATACATGGACTTGACCAGCTAGCTCAGAGCCAGTTCCTAGACTGAGAAGACTCTCTAGTACTCCTTTTTTTTTAATTGCCCCATTCTACTGCTGCACCGAAGGAGGACTCAGCAGTGGTACTTATACTTCCCACAAATCACCTGTGGCTGTGTGTGTGTCTATGGCAACATAGTAAAAAGACACCATTGTGCAAAAATGTTATTCGATATTTTCCACCACCAATGTGGCTAGTGAAACATTAACAAGTAATGCCTGATAAGGGCAATGCTTGCATGAAAAACATGAAGGGGAAGGGGATAGGGAGACCACGTGGGGTTCTGTTAAATCATTGGCATTCAACCCCAATTTAAACCAGTGGAGACAGCTGTACACAGGATTAGGGTTTGAAGGAGTCTTTACAAGTAGTTTAAAACTGCTTTGTTTTACACTACCTTGAAAGTAAGTGTACCTCTAGGCCTCACAAGTGAATTGCAGCATTCATCTGCCTTAAACGCCACCATCCCTCACACTGAGAGTAACAAATAATTATTTCTTATGATAATTCCATATTCATAGTATGAGGCTGACACTCTGAACCAGATGGTTATTATCAGCTTAAGTTTTATTTGTTTGTGGAATCTAGGAAACTCTGGCAAGGTCGTACTTATTACTCCTCTGTTCTTGCCCTGAGAGCATAAAGAGTCAGGAATTTCAATTTGGAGTCATATATAGGCTGGACATGGTAACTTCCAATGGAAGGATACTAGCTTTAATCATGATAAACCAGCGTTCTTTGATTAATCGAATTAATTTTAAAAAGTGGGCAGCACGGTGGCACAGTGGTTAGCACTGCTGCCTCACAGCGCCAGAGACCCGGGTTCAATTCCAGCCTCAGGCGACTGACTGTGTGGAGTTTGCACGTTCTCCCCGTGTCTTTGTGGGTTTCCTCCGGGTGCTCCGGTTTCCTCCCACAATCCAAAGATGTGCAGGTCAGGTGAATTGGACGATACCTTGCCCGTAGTGTTAGGTAAGGGGTAAATGTAGGGGTATGGGTGGGTTGCGCTTCGGCGGGGCGGTGTGGATTTGTTGGGCCGAAGGGCCTGTTTCCACACTGTAAGTAATCTAATCTAATCTAATCTAATCTAATTTATTTAATTGCACACCTTTCACATATTTAATTGAATTTAAGATTATTTGTTAAACTGCTTTAAAGTTCCACCTGCTCCAGAGGTGTGTAATAACATCCCTGAACAGGTTGATTGGTGTTATGAAGTTAAAGGCATGTATTGTACCTTTAAGAGAGAGGGAGTGCTGTTGTACTGAGAGCTTACAAGCACCTGTGATATATGACTAAGTCCCAGAGTGTCCTGGAAAATTGAAAATATGTAATATTTGACTGTGAAATGGATACCTGAGTTTTGGATGCTGTTTTGACAACAATTTGAATTTAACCAATCAGTTTAAATTACGCCCCAGGCAACTAAAACCCATTCAAGTTTGAATCTACTGTTTTGCCAACATCAAATCAATGAGACAATCCAAAGTTGAGGATATAAAAAAGGCAGGCATTTTGAAAATCAGACAGAGCAGCTGCCATCAACACAGATCCAAGAAATTAGGAGACATTCTCTATCAAAGGTACCTTTCCATATGAAACATATTTGCAGTAAAAGGAAAGAAAACGACCCAGGGATAGCTTCAGCTGGAAGAAGACAGACACCAAAGATGGCAGTCGCTGTATGGTTTTGAAATTAAGTTGATGTGATTTTAATAAATGTTTTATTGGAACAATATATTGTTATAGAGTTGGAGGCAGATAATAAGCAGTTAAGAGAAAGGGGGCTCAGAGTTGTGAATAGTTGTTGTTTCAGGTTCAGGGTGAAATAAATAAATTGATGTTATTTTCTTTAATAGTGAAATTTGGGAGTTCTCTATCACTCATATTTTAATAGATTATGAGGCAAGGTGACCTTTTCTCGGTGTTTGGTTTAATTAACAGAAGGGTTCACAGCCGTATTGTAACAATTAGAAATATAAATAGTTTAAAGGGTTATTGTGTACTAAAGATTGTACCTGTAAGTAATCCTTATTTCTGTGCCTGGTTCATCTCTCTCCCAGATCAAAGCCACTCTGTTGGGGTACTGGTTGGCATGACGATCTAAGCAATTCACTGAGGGGAAAAAAAAATCAAAGTTATTACAATAGATTAAATGATAACTGTTAGAGGTGACAGCTGATGCAAAAAAAACAGCTTGTATTTTTTTGCTTCATTTAACAACAGCTCTCAACTTACTAAAACATCCCAAGATGCTTCACAAGTATGTTACAAAATGAAAGATAGGGAGAGAAAAGAACAACCAGATGACAAAAAACTTGGTGAAAGAAGTAGGTTTTAAGGTGGGTTTTAAGAGAGGCAGAAGTGTTTAGGATTATATAGCTATGAGCTACGCAATATACTAGCTGCATCTCCCTGAAGGTTTATACAATTAATAGGTCATCGTATATAATAAACATAGAGGGGGTGCTCACACAAATATCATGAAAATTCTTTTCTAGAAATCCCCTCCTGACAATGAACATGTTAATATATTTACTTCACAGAGTAATCCTGTGCTATCTTAGAATCTCACAACACAGAAGTAAGCTATTTGACTCATCACTCATGTGTTGATTCTTTGAAGGAGTTATTCCAGTTAGTTCTCATACTTCATTCTTTGTAATACGGCCCTGAAAACCTTTCCATTTCAGGTATTTATCTGTCTCCTTTTGAAATTTACTACAGGTAGACAATCCTTTATCTGAAATCCGAAAAGCTCCAAAATCCAAAGGTTTTTTTGTGAAGTTTTTATCTCATGAACAAGGTTGTTTGGCATGCAACCAGTTAACCCAACTCCACACCCACTCGATGTGTGACGTGGTCCAGCACTGGCAGGCCTCAATTCTGTCTCAGGGCCCGTCATAATCACTGTGAGTCTGCTGTTCGATAAGATCTTTTAAAATATTTCACAGTTGAACTGTCACCTACTCTGAAATTCGAAAAATTCCGAATTCTGAAAACCAGCTAGTGCGGAGCGTTTCAAATAAAGGATTGTGTACCTGTACTACATCTAATTTAACCATCCTTTTGGGCACTGTACTCCAGATTACAAAACATAGCTCTGCCAAAGATTTCTCCGCACCTTTCCCCTGATTCTTTAGTCAATTACTTTAAATTACTGGCTAGCAACCTATTTCTCTCAGTGCATTTAACTGAGTATGTTGTCATAAAGGTGCTTTATATAGTGTAATTGCACTAAAGTTGAGAACATTTCAAAGACAGAGATATCAGAAGGACAATTAAAAGCTCGAAGGTGGATTTTTTGATGTGTCTTTAAAGAGAGGGAAGGAAAAAACAGTGAGATTTACATTCCCAATGAGGAATTCCAGAGCTTAGGGTCTAGATAACCAAAGGCATGGCCAGCAATTCTGTGGTGAAGTAAGTGGAGGATATGCAAGTAATAAGAATTGAAGGACCACAGTTCTCAGTAATTAAAAGGCTCGGTAAGGTTACAGAGATATGGAGAGGCAAGACCATGAAGAGATTTAAGCACAAGAATGAGTTTTTAAATCAAGAGGTTCAGGGTCTGGGAGGTAACATAAATCAGTGGTGCACAGTGGTAAGGGCAGAGCAGAACTTTGCACAAATTATGAAATGGGCAGCCAAGCTCTGGATGAGTTGATGAGTAATGAAAAATGGGTCACTAGCTGGAGAGCACTGGAATAGTCAAATGTACTGACAGCCAAAGGAAAACCCCCCATAATTAAGTCTCAAGCCAGGAAGGTCCCAAGTGGGAAACTGATCCACTTGTGGCAGGAAATCAGTTAGGCTTATTTCAAATTGACATAAATTAACCCTGAGGAGAAAGTGAGGGCTGCAGATGCTGGAGATCAGAGCTGAAAATGTGTTGCTGGAAAAGCGCAGCAGGTCAGGCAGCATCCAAGGAACAGGAGAATCGACATTTCGGGCATAAGCCCTTCTTCAGGAATGAGGAAAATGTGTCCAGCAGGCTAAGATAAAAGGTAGGGAGGAGGGACTTGGGGGAGGGGCTTTGGAAATGCGATAGCTGGAGGGAGGTCAAGGTGAGGGTGATAGGCCGCAGTGGAGTGGGGGCAGAGAGGTCAGGAAGATGATTGCAGGTTAGGAAGGCGGTGCTGAGTTCG
>NC_057718.1:85497834-85508697 GCF_004010195.1 Chiloscyllium plagiosum
TTATGCCCGAAACGTCGATTCTCCTGTTCCCTGGATGCTGCCTGACCTGCTGCGCTTTTCCAGCAACACATTTTCAGCATAAATTAACCCTGAGCCCACCACAATTTAGGGATTAAGTTTAAATTGCATGGGCTTACCCAAGATTTCTGAAAAATGTCCATCTAACTGTTTGGGTTTCCAACAGCCGGTCTCTTATTGTCAACACTCCAATCAAGGGATATGGCATCACGAATGGTGGGTCCTCTAATCTTTTTGGGTGACATGATGGCACAGTGGTTAGCATTGCTCCCTCACAGCGCCACGGACCCGGGTTCGTTTCCCACTCTCGGCGACTGTCTGTGTGGAGTTTGCACTTTCTCCCTGTGTCTGTGTGGGTTACCTCTGGGTGCTCCTGTTTTCTCCCACAATCCAAAAGATGTGCAGATCAGGTGAATTGGCCATGCTAAACTGCCCATCATGTTAGGTGCATTAGTCAGGGTGAGTGGGTTAATCTTCAGAGGATCGGTATGGACTTGTTGGGCCAAAGGGTCTGTTTCCTATATGTAGGTAATCTAATAAAAAGAAAATTGTCCAGTGACCCCCTCCCTAGGATGGTCAACATACACCCACCCACTGAAGTCTAGTGATCTAATGGCAGTCCCTGGTGAAGTCCCTGCAACACTACTAGCAGCATCCATATGCAAGGTGACACTGCCAGCAATGCAGAGCTGCCAGTCTTTGATTGGCCAGCAGCTCTCAAAAGTTGAAATTCTGCTGCCACAATTTTAAATCCTGGGGAAGGCCTGATGCTGGCCAATTAAATGCCTGACAAGCAATTAGGTTGGTTAGGCCTTCCCCATTGAAGCAACATGCTTTACCCACAAGTTCTCCATGTAAGGAACATTAAATCCTGCCGAACGTTAGAATTAGTGAGGGCCTGGAAGTAGGCAAGCTTAATGATAGAGAGAAAATGGGCTATTTTCTGTCTTAGCTTGTAATTATCAGTATTTCAAAGTTTATTTTTTAATGTTAGCTATAGATGAAGAACTATCAATGGGAGGAAAGCTATAATGGATAAATTATAAATATATTTTAAATTAAATCTCTTTTGAATGTACAATTTAAATACTTGGAAAAACTTGTTTCTCTGTTCAGAATTAGTTGTGCTTATATCGTTCAGCTATGCCTAAACGACTTGCATAACCTATGATCTAATTACACTACTTCAACCTCCTCCACTCTACCCACATTCTGTTCATGATTGTACAGTTGTGTGCTAAACACTTGACCATAATCCAGAAAGAAAATATGCTTTATTTATGATGACAAACTTTGAACAAATGTGATTTGGCAGTGATCCATGGAATACTTCAACAAATATCACTGGAAAGAAAAGGCAGTAAAAGCCCATTTTCAGGAATGAGTTATATTCTAAGTGGTATAGTGGCACTACAGTGTAAAGTAATAGTTAAACCTAAAATCATCTCACGTTCAAGTTACTGATTTCTTTGCCAAAGCAGTTCTATCTTGTATTAGTCAGCTGCTGTCAAACTGGTTTTGCCTTGTAGTCTATCTGGATTAATCAATATAATCTGATTCTTCAGTTGTACAAAGCAATGGCCACACTCTTTCGGGATTACTGCATTCAGATTTGGGTATGACACCTCAGAAAGGATATACTTAGCCTTGGTTGGAGGACCATATATTCACCAGAATGATACCAGTTTTAAAGGGTTGGATTATGACAGCAGGTTGCATAAACTCAGTTTGTATTCCCTCAGATTTAGCAGATGTTTAAAATGATCAAACATTTTAATAGGATAGGTATGGAGAAACTGTTCCCTTTGCTCGGGTAGTCCTGAACATTATCTTAAAGTTCAAGCTAGGTAATGCAGAAGTGAAATCAGGAACAGTTTTTCACACACAGTATAAGATTAAAGTTTACATTTGGTTTGAAAGGGAGAAGAGTGGATTTGAGACAAGTATTTTTAACTTAAATAAGGACAACTATGTGGGCATGAAAGCAGACAGAGCTGAAATGAACTGAATCCCTGTACTAAACTAAGGATAAATTAATAGAAAAGCAGTATTCAACCAATAGCTAAAAATCGGGAGGTATAAGGAGAAAGGAACTTAGTGAAATTACAATCACTAGGGAGATGTTATGAGCAAATTGAGGGAGCTGCAAGTTGACAAGTCTCTGGCTCCTGATGGACTTAATCCTCAGGTCTTAAGAGAGGTGACTAGTAAAATGGATGTTTTAATGTTAATTTTCCAAAGTTTGCTAGACTCTGAAAAGGTTCTACCAGATTGGAAAGTAGCGAAGAAAACTGCTCAAGAAAGAAGAGAAACAGGCAGAAGACAGGAAGCTATCAGTCAGTTAGTTTGATGTGTATCATGAGAAGGTTTTAGTATTGCTATTCAATAATTTTATACCTGGTACTCAGAAAACCAAAAGGTAATAGGGAAGGATCAGCATGGTTTGGTGAATGGAAATCATGTTTACTGGAATTCTTTGAAGGAACAATACATGCTGTGTATAATAAAAGCCTGCAGATGATTTCACAAGATATCATGTTAGTGGTTATCAGTGAAAATTAGGTGTGTGGGTAACAAATTAACATGGATACAAGATTGGCTGGCTGGCAGGCAAGAGCAAGTATGCATAAGTATGTTGTTTCTGATTGGCCAGATGTGATGCACTGGGTCTGTGCTGGGGCCTCACCTTTTCACAATTTATCTCAATGACACAGTGTGGGGAGTGAAGACATCATAGTTAAATTTGCAAGGAACTCAAAGATAGGTATAAAAGGAAATATGTTGTCAAGAAGATATAAGGAGGTTGCAAACATGTATAGATGTATTGAGTGGAAAACAAATCCAGCATATGGAGTATTCTAGGGGAAAATGTAAATTTGTTCACCATGACAGGATAAATAAAAATGCAGAGCTTTATTTAAATGGAGAATGACTGCAGAATTCCAAGTTGCAGAAGGTTCTGGTTATCATAGTGCACAAAGCACAAAAGGGTAATATGGAGGCACAGCAAATAATTATGAAGGCTAATAGACTGCTTTCCTTTATTGCAAAAGGAAGTGAACATAAACAAAGGTGTTATGCTTTAATTACACGAAGCATTGGGGAGACCACATTTTGATATCTGTATGTAGGGTTCAGTCTGCTTATTGAGGAAGGATGTAAATGTGTTGCAGGCAGTTCAGAGAAGATTTTCTAGACTGTTACCTGGAATGAGAAAATTGTCTTATGAGAAGGATTGGATTGGCTGGGTTTGCAATAATCTTGTTGAAAAATGGTGCACACTCAAGAGTGTGAGTGGCCTGCTTATTCTCCTAATTCATTTGTTCATGCAATGGAAATTTTAAACATTTTCCTGGAAAAGTTGTGAGGATGTTAGAACAATTTAAATTTTCAAAACTGAGCTTAATAGATGTTCTTAGATAAATAATCACTAATCACAAAGAAAGGTAGAATTTGGATTTATATAGCATCTTTCACAATGTCAGGATACCCAAAGCACATTGCAGTCAATTAAGTAATTTAGAAGTATAGTCATTGTTTTAGCCAAGAAATTCAGCTGGCAATTTTGCACCACAGGATTTCCACAAACAGCCAGTTAAGTGCCTCACAGGCACTTAATTTGGATCAATCTGTTTTCCACAGTGTTAACTGAGTTATGAAGGTTCGTCTTTTAGCACAAAGGTGTCTTTTTCACTGTGTCATTACACATATATACACAACTACAGCTGATTTGGCAAAAATATCAGCACTAATGCTGGGCCTACTTTGGGTGCAAAGGCAGTGTGGGGGTATTATAGAGAAAAACAGGAAATTTAGAGAGTCTCCTCACAATTAAAAAAGTAAAAATTTACTTAGGGAGAAAAAAGGAAAAGAACAAAGGTTGGTCTGTCCCCCAGTTTTGATGGTTTGCATTGCCCATAATAGGCTTTGTTTGTAAATATTTAATTGGCTACACAGGTGGTGGTTAAAAAAAATGACATATGTCAAAAACTGATCACAATTTACATGGATAAATAGTTTCACAGGTGCTTCAGTAGAAAATGCCCAAAATTACACCATTTAAGGTATTTTTCTCTGGGGATTTGAGAACATGAGGAGTAGCGCTCCTCAGGGCTCACACATATAAATAAGGACTGCTGCCACCCTGGGCACCACCCTCTACTCTATGATCACCATCATTCCTTTAAAGGGGCGGCACGGTGGCACAGTGGTTAGCACTGCTGCCTCACAGCGCCAGAGACCTGGGTTCAATTCCCGCCTCAGGGCGACTGTGTGGAGTTTGCACGTTCTCCCCATGTCTGCGTGGGTTTCCTCCGGGTGCTCCGGTTTCCTCCCACAGTCCAAAGATGTGCAGGTCAGGTGAATTGGCCATGCTAAATTGCCCGTAGTGTTAGGTAAGGGGTAAACGTAGGGGTATGGGTAGGGTTGCGCTTCGGTGGGGCAGTGTGGACTTGTTGGGCTGAAGAGCCTGTTTCCACACTGTAAGTAATCTAATCTAATCTAATTCCCTGACTCTGACCTAATACTTATCCAGTGTTGGCCTACCCACCACTGCATTAACTAATAGGTGAAAAGCTGCAACTAGACGACCATTTGTTGAAGGGACGTAGGATTGCAGGTTCATAGTTCTTTGAAATTGGCATTGCATGTAGACAGGGTGGTGAAGAAGGCATTTGGCAAACTTGCCTTCATTGGTCAAAGCATTGAGTACAAGAGTTGGGATGTCATAGAGTCATAGAGATGTACAGCATGGAAACAGACCCTTCGGTCCAACCCGTCCATGCCAACCAGATATCCCAACCCACTAGACCCACCTGCCAGCACCCGGCCCATATCCCTCCAACCCCTTCCTATTCATATACCCATCCAAATGCCTCTTAAATGTTGCAATTGTACCAGCCTCCACCACATCCTCTGGCAGCTCATTCCATACACGTACCACCCTCTGCGTGAAAAAGTTGCCCATTAAGTCTCTTTTATATCTTTCCCCTCTCACCCTAAACCTATGCCCTCTAGTTCTGGACTCCCCAATCCCAGGGAAAAGACTTTGTCTATTTATCCTATCCATGCCCCTCATAATTTTGTAAACCTCTATAAGGTCACGACACTCCAGGGAAAACAGCCCCAGCCTGTTCAGCCTTTCCCTATAGCTCAAATCCTCCAACCCTGGCAACATCTTTGTAAATCTTTTCTGAACCCTTTCAAGTTTCACAATAACTTTCCGATAGGAAGGAGACCCGAATTGCACGCAATATTCCAACAATGGCCTAACCAGTGTCCTGTACAGCCTCAACATGATCTTCCAACTCCTGTACTCAATACTCTGACTAATAAAGGAAAGCATACCTGTGACTCCACTTTCAAGGAGCTATGAGCCTCCACTCCAAGGTCTCTTTGTTCAGCAACACTCCCTTGGACCTTACCATTAAGTGTATAAGTCCTGCTAAGATTTCATGTACAAGTGAGGCCACTCGTATTGCATACAACTCTGGTCACCCTCCTATAGAAAAGATGTTGTTAAACTAGAAAGGGTGCAGAAAAAAATCACAAGGTTGTTGCCAGGACTGGAGCTTGTGAGTTATAAAGCGAGCCTGAATATGCTGGGGCTATTTTCCCTTAAGTATTGATTGCTGAGGGGTGACCTTATAGAGGTTGATAACCTCATGAAGGGCATGGATAAGGTAAATAGCCAAAGTATTTTTTCAAGGGTGGGGGAGGCCAAAACTAAAGGATGAGAGGGGAAAGATTTAAAAGGGGTAACGTTTTCACACAGAGGCTTGTGCACGTATTGAATGAGCTACCAGAGGAAGTGGTAGGGTCAGGGACAATTACAGCATTTAAAAGACATTTGGACAGATACATGAATACAGAAGGTTTAGAGGAATATGGGCCAAATGTAGACAAATGGGAGTGATTCAGTTTGGGATATCTGGTCAGCATGGACCAGTTGGAATGTTTCCATGCTGTATGAGTGTATGATTCTGCTGATGTGAACTAGTGGCACACTAATGAAGCCGAGCCTGAGAAATGGAACAGGCCTCACTGAAAGGACATTCCTTGCCAGTTAGTACTGAACACAACTGAATGCTGGCTTGTCTTTGCAGCACATTTTATTTTTTGTCATCAGTCATGATCGTGGTTGGACAAATTAATACAATGTTAAAGGGAAAAGCATACAAATCCCGGGCTTTCTCAGTAGAGACACTGGTATAACTTAAAACCCAGAGTGCTCTCAACAGAAGAAGGGGATTGTTAAACATTTCAAAAATATGAAACTTAAGTCTCACCCACTCACTTAAAAATTTCCATTTTTAGGAGAAGCGATTGGAGAAAGTGAGGCAGGTCCAGTCATTTAAATGTGCCTCAAATTTAAGCAAAGGTTTGTTGTTAGTATCCAGGGCTCGAATGCCAGGAGCTGCAGGAAGGTGAGAAGGACTGTATTCATTAGCTAACTGTCTTTACAGTCTTGCTTGTAGGGAGGGGGAGAAAAAAAGTGCTATTCTCAACCTCTCAAGCGCACCTACAATAGTTCCCTCCCCCAATTGATCATTGCTTTTTACTCACAATCCATCTGCAAAGTCCTATCTTAGCATGCCCCACCCACTCCCACCCCCAAATGACATGACCCGTATTTGTCAACAAGCATGTTCCGGAAGAAAGCCGATAAAAAATATCCACCGTCTGGAAATCAACAATGTTTCTATATTTCCTCCACTTGCTCTACAATTGATACTTTTTCAATTGTTGGTTAATGTGTATTTGTCTTAGTTTAATTGAGTCAGTTTTGGGGACTAAATTGAAAGTTTTATAATGGAAACGTAAAGATAAATGCTCTGCAATATAAGTGTTGCAGTAATACTTTCAATGGAACCAATTATTTTGAAACTGCATGTGGTACAGTTGCTGATCAAGGTCTAAATAAATTAAAGTTGTCAAGTGTTTTTTTGTTGAAATCTGCACTGCTGTAGAGGCTCGGTTTAAATTTCACAGTAATCTAATTTGCCTGCCACGTTTCCAATATTACAACAATGACCTCCCTGCAATTGTGCTTTCAGGGTAAAACATTTCAGAGTCTTGATATCGTGGAAGGTGCTAACTGTAGAGCCTTCTTACCGTTCGTCATTTTAACTACCAGGCAGACTGAACTTAAAAGTTCTGTAGGTAAAAGGTTTACTGTTTCAACGTTGTAAACTAAACAATGATAACAACAGGTTTGATTTAAAAATATAACGAACCAACTCGACATCTCTTAGCAAACAGAGAAGTCTGCAAGTTCAGTTTCATTTTCATTGTCATGATTCCCATATATAGTTTGCAAAATATTTCTATTTCCTGCATCAACAAGGACTTACTTTACTTTACTTAGACACAAGGTACACAGATCAGTATTTTGTTCATAACTTTCATCATTGCGATCGCCATTTTTGGCGGAAAATTTCGTAAAAGAATGATATTAATGACTGAGAAATTCAATCATTTTTGATAAACCAATCTTTATTTGGGATAGAGACTGTCGCTCTGGGCTTGTTTTTGTCCATTCCTTTTCAGGTGTTTATCAGAATCTGAAATGTGCAAGAAAGTACAGACCACACTTTTTCTTAAAAAAGTGGTTGTTTTGTTTTTACCTGACACGTTGAGTTGTCCTCCCAGGAACCAGGCGATCGAGCCTTTGCTAAAATCACAATCGTGAACCCGCTGAAAGAGCCGGTTCCACAAGAGTCTCTCCTTGGCCAGAGTCCCCCAGAAGGTTTCGGGATCTCTGATGGCGAAGTCCAACAGGTCGGCGTAAGATTTTACCCCAGGGAAAGAACTGGACTCCGGCAGGAATGAGCTGATGTTCCGTGCTGGGGAAGTAGCGTGAAACGTCCGGATCTTGTTCGGGTCCAAGCCCCGGGGAGAACCTTTCATCCCGGCTGCGGTCCTCTCGTTGACACTTGCAGAGGGTCGCGGGCAACGACTGAAGGCAATCCGGAGCAAGCGGCTACCCCCCATGATCGCTGCCATGTCCCGGTCTCTCGTTTACAGAGTTTAACCGGAACGCTCTCCGTTGAGAAGGAGGTAATGTGCAAGTCAGCGCTGGGCGAAGATCCCTGGGCAAGATTCCTTGCAAAGTGACGCTGCCTTCCACTCAGTCTGGATCAGAGTCCTGCCCAAAAGAGGAAGCTGTGCAGCACGAAGACAGTTCAGCTGAAAGAGGCCCCCTCGAGGTTAGGATCGCGAGAGATCTGCAAGACATGCTGCAGAAAGAAGCATGGGGTGAGGGAAGTTCAAATGTATGCATTATCCACACGCCTGAAGTCACAAGAGCAAGCTGACATCACAAAGCCACTTTGTTTCAGGGGAGGAGATGGCCCATTGATATTATCACTAATTATCAATCCACCGACCCAGGGAATGTGCTGGGGGCCATGAAACCAGTGCCCACTCTTGGGATAACCTATCTGGTTTACCAGTGTTCCTCAAGGAAGGAAATCTTCCTGTTATGGTCTACATGTGACTCCTGACCCACAGCAATGTGCCTGACTATCAACTGCCCTGTGAAATGGCTGAGCAAGCCACTCAGTCATATCAACTGCTCCGAAGTCTCAACAAAGAAATAAAACTGGACGGATCACCTGGCATCAACCTAGGAAGTGACAAACAGGATAGCACAAACAGTCCTGCAAAGGTCCACCTTACTAACATCTGGGGTGGCATCAGTTAGCTCAGTTCGCTGGTTTGCAATGTAGGAGAAAATGAGGACCACAGATGCTGGAGATCAGAGTCGAAAAGTGTGGCGCTGGAAAAGCACAACAGGTCAGGCAGCATCTGAGGAGGAGGAGAATTAATGTTTCAATATACAGTGATGCCAACACATGGGTTAAATTCCCGCACCAGCTGAGGTTACCATGAAGGATTCTACTTCTCAACCTCTGCCCTCTCCTGAGGCATGGTGATCCTCAGGCTAAACCACTACCAGTCATTCCTGTCTAATGAGAGAGCAACCCTCTGGTCTAGTAGGGCTATAGCATTAACTTTACCATTACCTTTTCACTAACATCTGGGGGCTAGTGCCAAACTGGGAGTGCTGTTTCACAGACTAGTCAAGCAACACCCTGACACAGTCATATTCTTGCAATTATACCTTACAGACAATGTCTCTGACACCACCATCACCATCCCTGGATATGTCCGGTCCCACCGGCAAGACAGACTCAGCAAAGATGGTGGCACAATTGTTTACAGTCAGAAAGGAGCTGGCCTAGGAGCTGTTAACATAGACTCTGGACGCAATGAAGTCTCATGGCATCAGATCAAACATGGGTAAGGAAATTTTCTACTGATTACACCATTCTACCTGCCACAGGTGTAGGATAGTATTGATAAGAGTGACCATCATGCAGTCCACCTGAGATGAAGTCCTGCGTTCAAATTGAGAATACTTTTCATTGTGTTATGTGGCACTACCAACATTTGGATAGATCTAGTAACTCAGGACTGGACATCAATGTGGCGCTGTGGCCCATCAACAGCAGAATCATACTCCAACACAACCTGCAACCTCACAGCCTGGCATTTCCCAAACTTTACCATTAACATCAAACCAGGGCATCAACCTTGGTTCAATGAAAAGCGCAGGAGATCATGCCAAGAGCAGCATTAGGCATGCCTACAGATGAGGCAAACAGGGCTACTTGCTTGCGAAAAAGCACAAGCAGCAAGTAATAAATAGAGCTAAGTGATCCCATAGTCAACAGATCAAGCGTAAGCTCTGCAATCCTGCCACATCTTGTCATGAATGGTAGTGAACAATTAAGCAACTCACTGGAGGAGGAGACTCCACAAATACCCTCATCTTTAATGATGGAAGAAGTCAACGCATCAGTATAAAGCCCCCATGTTAATCTCCGCGCCCACATCGATCTCCGCCCCCCCCATGACCAACTCCGCGCCCACGACCAACTCCGCCCCCACGACTAACTCCGCCCCCACTTCCAGCTCCAGCCCTACACCAGGTCCTAGCTCCCAGTCCTGCCGTATTTTCACTATTCCTCCAGACCTCCCCCTCTCTAAAGATGAACGATTAGTCCTCAGCAGAGGCCTCACTCGATCAATGAGTTCGACACGCGGCTAGATATCGAGCATTTCTTCCGCTGCCTTCACCTCCGCGCCTACTTCTTCAATCACTCCTCCTACCGTCCCCTTGACCATGACCATCCATAACCTCATCACCTCAGGGGATCTCCCATCCACCGCCTCCAACCTCATAGTCCCACAACCCCGCACCGCCCGTTTCTACCTCCTGCCCAAAATGCACGAACCCGACTGCCCCGGCCGACCCATTGTCTCAGCTTGCTCCTGCACCACCGAACTCATCTCTGCATACCTTGACACTGTCCTGTCCCCCTTAGTCCAAGAACTCCCCACTTACGTTCGGGATACCACCCACGCCCTCCACCTCCTCCATGATTTTTGCTTCCCCGGCCCCCAATATCTTATCTTCAAGATGGACATCCAGTTCCTATACACTTCCATCCGCCATCACAAAGGCCTCCAAGTCCTCTGATTCTTCCTCTCCAGCCGACCCAACCAGTACCCTTCAACTGACACCTCCGACTGACTCAACTGGTCCTCACTCTCAACAACTTCTCCTTCCAATCCTCCCACTTCCTCCAAACCAAAGAAGTAGCCATGGGCACCCGCACGGGCCCCAGCTATGCCTGCCTCTTTGTCGGACATGTGGAACAGTCCATCTTCCACAGCTACACTGGCACCACCCCCACCTTTTCCTCCGCTACATTGATGATTGTATTTGCGCTACCTTGTGCTCCCACGAGAAGGTTGAACAGTTCATCCACTTTACTA